>NC_044303.2:233758252-233876405 GCF_007474595.2 Lynx canadensis | reverse complement strand
AAAAAGAAAGAGGAAAGAAAGAAA
Organism: Lynx canadensis; assembly: GCF_007474595.2. Lineage (NCBI taxonomy): Eukaryota > Metazoa > Chordata > Mammalia > Carnivora > Felidae > Lynx > Lynx canadensis. The sequence goes on along the minus strand of NC_044303.2, from coordinate 233,876,381 downwards.
AAAGGAAGGAGAGGAAAGAAAGAAGGAAGAAAGAAGAAAGAAAGAAAGAAAGAAAGAAAGAAAGAAAAGACCAACATGGTTTACTTTATTTCTTCAGCTGTGCATAATCTTTTGGGACTTTCTTTCCCTTTTCTAGCTGTTGCCACCTCCACCTTCCTGTCACTTTCCCAGTCCCTGGCCACATCCTTCCATGCTTGGTAACCACAACGTCCATGTGAACGGTGGGTAGGACACCCTGGGGGTGAGTGGTAGGGATCTTGGTCCCTTATCCTAGTTAGATCAGTGTTGCTCCCCCCTTCCTCCAGCCCTCTTCGCTCCAAGGTCATGATCAATAACGGCACCACCCCTGAAACATAGACTCCAAGTCACCCCGCCTTCTGATGTCACATCCTTTCATTTGGGGCCACTTCCTCTTCCACTTCCACTTCCGGAACTCTTCGAACCGAATGAGACCGCCCCGCAAAGTGGCCTGTACACTCTCTCAGTACCCGTGCGCACCCTCCCCCTGCGTACCCTCCCGTGCACACACCCTCAGTGATTTCCCCGGTCCTGATCCTCAGCTTCCTTTGAAACCCTGTGAAGGCGGACCGCTGGCCCAGTAGTTGTGCATCTCAAGAGGAATCAGCGAGCTGACCGTGGTGAGCAAGACTTCACCACTAGGTGTCGGGGTTGGGGGAGAGTGCCAGCAAGTCAGCGTGACAGGCGCTGCTCCCGGTGACAAAGACCAAAGATGCACAAGCGTTAGATGTTTCACAGTAATGAGACATCGGGTGGACATGTCAACTCACAGACACTGATGGGAGAGAACCACACAGGAGACCCCCAAGTGCTCCAGGCTGATTTAGGTTAGCTGCTGTAGGAACTCCAACATCACTGCCTCGGTCTCTGGCCTTCCGGCCGTTCATGCGGTGACTTCCCTCTGGGCCACATGTTCCAGGCTGTTCCAGGCCGTGTGGTGGTGAATGTGTGCCCAGAGTGGAAATGTGGGGAGGTTTGTTTTGATCTTCCCTAAAGTGGTGCACAGATGGCCCCACTGGAGATAAGTACCCTGTGACCCAATCACCGTGCCCCTCACTCTATACAAGCTGGCAGTTCAGGGGGCACCTCGGTGGCTCAGTCGGTTAAGTGGCCGACTTCGGCTCAGGTCATGATCTCACGGTTTGTGAGTTCAAGCCCCGCATCGGGCTCTGTGCTGACAACTCAGAGCCCCGTGCCTGCCTCAGATTCTGTGTCTCCCTCTCTCTCGGTTCCTCCCCTGCCCATGCTCTGTCCTCTCTCTCTCTCTAAAATAAACATTAAAAAAATTTTTTTGAGGATCATTTTGTTTTCAAGATCATTTGCCTACCCGATGCCTCTGCCAGTAGAGTCACCCTGAATGCAACTCTGTATAGACAGGATGGAGTGGCTTGCTTGGTTTTTCAGGCTATAGGATACATCAGTCATTTTGTTGTCCGTTTCTCTGTCCATTTGACAGAGAAAGACCTATTGCCAAAACTTCAAGAGGGAGAACATAACTCGAAAAGCCAAACCTGTATTATAGTGGTGTTTACTTATATGGAATCCTGCCTTGGAACCCCTGGCAGTTAACGAGTCGAATAATGATTCCCGTATTTGAATATAAAAATTGATTGCAGCTTTACAACAAAATCTATGATTTGGCTATTGAAAATAACTACTGGTTATTTAAAATAATTATTTTACAAAGTTTTGCAAACCCTGTTTCCATAAAACAGTCAGTAAAGCTTCTTAAACTCTCTGTCCCCGGAAACCATTGTTTCCTGGATTATTTATTGAGAAGATAAACACACGATGCTTACAATCTCTACTCGTTATAATGCTCTTAAGCTGTAAACTTTTTGTTTCCAACGAGAACATTTGTTCGAATTTTAAGTAACACCCACACCTGTCCTTTCCCCCCGGTATCATAAGGAAAAAAAAAAAAATTTTGCTGTGATAACACCTAACATCAGTAGATACTGGTTGTAAAGTTTCAGCAGAATGACCACGCTTCGGTGAAGTAGTTTTTCAAGGTAAAACAGTTTTATGTGTTTCAAATGTCTTTCACGTTTCACAAAATTCCTCCTTTCCCCAGCAACAACACCCGTGCGCACCACTGCTTACCTTCTCCTGTCTAGCGCAACCATAGTTAATATACTCTTGACCTCATCACATCTCCAGAAAGAAGCAGATTCTAACGGGTCGTTTTTAAATGTAACGAAGCGCGCAAAATGTACCGCTTTGCCGCTCGGGTTCAAGCCCAGGGCCAACAAGACTAAATGCAGATGCCTGAGAGGCAACGGCAGAAGCCCCTTTGGACGTGCACTTAGCCTTCCTTACGATGGCATCCTACTTTGGGGGCACCTGGGTGGCTCAGTCAGCTGGACGCAGTGGAGTGTCCAACTTCAGCTCAGGTCGTGATCTCACGGTTTTATGAGACCGAGTCTGTCTCCTTTTCTCTCTGCCCCTCCCCCCCCAATATAAACAAGCAAACAAATAAATGAGAGGGCTTTCATTGAAACTCCACTCAAATAAAAAAGCGAGCAACATTGTTCCAGATTAAGACACAAAGCTCTATGTTGAATATAGTCTTGGAGAGATTATATCCGTCTCCAAACATTAACATGAGGATTTTACACAGAGTATTGTCTGATGTGATGTGAGATACAGTAAGTTATTTTAGTAGGAGGAGTCAGGAATGGTTATTAATAGTAGCTTAATGCTCTTAGTGTTTTTTTTTCCTGGCAAAACAATCTTTATACTAAAAATTGCATTTGTTTGATGCATTCATGGGGCAGTATAGAGGACCTTGGGAATCTTTTCATGAATGGTTTTTACATGGAGTATTATGATGAGACTTTTTCGTTCGAAGTTCATGGCATTTGGGGATTACAGTGTGAGAGTAGAAAATAAAGAGCAGGGGAGCTGAACTTTAATTAATTGTTGTCAGCTATGATATGCTTTTTTGGCTAAATAAGTAAACGTTTTGATACCTGGAATTTAGTGGGGAAAAAAAGAGTGCCACTTAATGGGGTACATTCCTGCTGCCCACCATTGCCCCTAGAAGCCTTTAGGTCTTATTTTGTTTTCTGTCGAGGCAAAGTATCATTCGGGAATCAAAAGCCAAAAGTCCCTTCAAGGCCAGAGAGGAGAAAAAACTGGTCCCTGAGATTGGGATGCCCAGAGAGGAACAATCAAGGAATGGAAAACGAATCCAAAGAGTAGTTTCCAAAGCTAAATACCCACAAGCCCCCCAAATGCTATGAAATATACTGCTCAAATCCGCTCTCTGCTCTTGAGCTGGCCTGCATTTGCTATGCTTCCCACTTAGGTTTTCTCCTTCCGGATGACTGGCATGGTGGGCTCGCAAACTCCTGGAAACCACACAAATGACAGAGTCATTGGAATAGCCCTAGACTGTTGAGCAAACAAGAAAGAAACCTCTATTGCTCTAGCCTTTGCATTTTGGGTCCCTTATTGTAACCACAATTTAGAATACCCTGATTATTGCAGAGCAAAGAAACTTCACTTCAAAAACAAGTTGCAACAAGTCCCATTTGGTTTTGTTTTACAATGGTCTGCGTTTCAGAAAACAGGCAATCTTTCAGCTCTTGAAGGTGCACGCATACCTTTGCCAAAGTGAGGATGTAACTTCCTGAAGGGGCTCTTCCAGGTCGTGCATGGCCCCCCCCAAACACGCCCCCAAACAGCAGCCTGAGAGAAGCTTCCAAAATGGTGTCCCATGAATCTTAAAGTCCAATAGTACTTAAAGCTTTGTCCGGGTCTCTAGCTTCTCTTCGTGGTCCCGCCTCCTGTCTCTGATGCTGTTTGTGGCAAACTGGCTGAATTTCTTCCTGTCCCGAGACCTTCTGGGGTGGTTTTTCCTCTCTTTCTTGTTGCCTGGCCAACTCTCACTGACGCCGCCACCCCCACTGTACCTCCCCACTATGCATCACAGTAGTAAGGGCTTATGTATTTGTGCGATTGTTTACCATTGACCCTTCCCTGGTGGCCTTGAAGCTCTGTGGAAGCAGGGTTAGTGTCTTGTTTTCATTTCCTGCAGCTCACATGCTAATGATGGACCCTGGCAGCAGGGGGTTCCCCAAAGTCCTTTCAAAGATCAGAGTCAGAGGCCAATGTCTATGGCTTTGTGAGGATCATCCTTTTCTCTCTGGGGAACCGCAGGTGTCAGTACCCCTCGGGAAGAGTAGTGATCGGGGCTGTAAAGCCTGGCCTGTCGGCCAGGGTGTGCCTGTTTTGACCCACCCTATGCAGGGAGCAGACCCTACTCCTTCCTTTCAGATCCTTTAGAGGAGCGTCAAGGCTGTACTCGCTCTAGGACAAAGGGGAGCATGGTGTCCGAGCTCACACCCTCCCTGCTGGTCTGAGCCTTCTGAGAGCTTGCTGTTGGGATGGGGCATTTTGCTTTATTGTGCTCTCTTCTTCTCCTTCTTCAATATTCCCTTTCTTCCTTGCCCTCATTATAAACTTGCTGTCTACGTGAGGGGCATGACAACAGAAGATGAAGGCAAAAGGAATCTTTTCTGATATTGATTTTCAATATCTTACACTCTGACAGCAGGTGGAAAGGACTCCTGAATCATGGGAGACCCAAATCATGGGAGAAAAAGCACCAGCTGAGAGTGGAAAGTGGCTTCCCAAGCTGGAGACAGGGGGATGTGAGATGGAAAAAGGATGGGACGGTGGTCCCTGGGAACCTGGGGCCAGCGATTGAGTTAGGAAAGGACAACCCAGAGGGGAATGCTTTCAACAAAGGCAGATCTCCTACTTCCTTTCCCCAGCTTAACTGGGGTTAGCGCCTGACTCTGGCTCCCTGAGCTGTTCTTTGATGGTGTCTGGAGATGCTTCTCGACAGAGGCCAGGGTGATGCCGGTTCCTGGACCATCAGGAATCAAATCTGAGCTTTTGCTCAGATTCACTCCGGGGATTAAGCGATGTCCCAAGACGCTGGTCACCTTCCTGAGAAGTAGAACGGAACCCTACACAGCTGGCAGAGTGGTAGTAATGCCAGATCTCAAATTCGAACCAAACCGGCACCAGCTTGAGCCCAAATTCCCTGTGCATCTATCACGTCGGCAACTGACTACAGGCCACCAGGATGAGAATCTTTAGCTGAGGGCTTTTCTTCAAGAATCTAGCCATTGTGTCCAACTTCAGCTTTACAGATTCATGTGGAGTCGTTACGTGAGGATGGATGTTCTTTTTTTCTTCTATGTCTCTGTCACTATTTGAATTTCCTGTACTATTAGCATGAAAGTTTTATAAGCCATCGAACAGGTAAATTGAAAAGGGAAAAGGAACTCCTCCAGAAATTGATGAAACAGTCATTGTGTTAGGGGACATGTGAATTTTCAAGATGGTTCTAAAAAAAACTTCTCTGGACATCAGGCTTTATCAGTTTATATCCTCTCTGAGCTCTGAGCTAACTCAAGTGAAAAAATACTGCCAATCGGTGGGAGAACATAGCCCCCTGTTACAGTGAGAGGGCTCTTCCTCCGTCCATAGGAAGTGAGTTGCCTGGGCTGTGGGTGGCTCACCCCCTAAACGATACCAGCAATAACAAAACGCCATTCTCTTTTGCATCTTCAATACCTTCCATGGCCCTAACTCCTCCCCGGCGAGCTTGCCTTAATATTCACAACTGAGCTGCACAGGCTGTCTACACTTTCTGCTTCTATTCGTGTACTTTCTCCCGCATCCTGAATTCATTGCCATCTGGCTTCTGTCCCTCCCCCCAGTGGAATTGTTCTAGTCCCATGACCCACGTTATCGTTAAACCCTATGGGCACTCTCCTTTTTGCAATCTCAGCTACTCTGTGCCCTCGCTCTCTTCTGTGGATCCAGTGTCACGACCCTTTCCTGGTCTTACACAACCCTCCCTGTCTCTTCGTCAGGCTCCCTCTCGTCTCCCCCTCAACAGATGTTGTCATGCCAAAGGCTTTGACACTGGCCTCGATTCTTCCGTCCCTACATGCTATCTTTGTCTAATCTTTGGCAACTCCCTAGCTTCAGTCACTCCACGGGAATCAAGGTTTCTTGACAGCCCAATATCCTGATCGGAAGACACACATTCACTTTTCTTTTGCAAGTCTGTACTGAAACTCAAACTGTTTGGCACTCGACTCGCCATATCCCCTCATCGCTGCTACCAACTTCGTGCTACTCCATCATGGATTCCGATCCTCTTTCTACCTTACACTAACAATTTTCCTTCCATCCAGGGTAGGGGCAGACATATTCTTTCATCACTGAGCTCTCAAATTCCACCACGGTGCACAACTTCATCAAGGGACTTTCGCGCAGGTGTAATGGCGCCTGCGCCTGCGCCTGGTTTGCTCAATAAAAGTCGTGCTGATCTTCTTCTCCTTCGTTACCAACACTCAAACAATCACCAAATGCGTGTAGCTCTTCTGAAATATCTGTTGCACCTACCCATTTTCCCCTTTCAATTCCCGCTGGGGTACTTTTACCCTTGACTATGGATCTAGTTCTCTGGCTTGTCTCCTGCTCCCCTGCTGCCTCTCTGGTCTTTGTAGCCAGAGGGACATTTCTGAACACAATGGTGTGGTACTTCAACTCTTCAATGTCCTCCCGAGGCCTTGTAGATAACAAACAAACAGCCTGGCTCTCAAGTCCTTGGATTCAGCCCCTCTTCCCGCCTCATTACCACTCATCCTCCAGATCCCAGACTTGGGGACCGACCTCATTTGTCCCAAAGGCTCCATCTTTGTCTTTGCCCTGTCCTCCACCTGGAACAGTCTTCCCCAACCCTCATACTCCACCTCTGGTTCAGGTCTCAGTTTAAGTATTCCTTTATAAGGAATCCCTCCTCTGGCCCCAGACAGGGTGAGTCAGCCCTGCTTCCATTCCTCAATTATCTGTGCTTCCTCCATTATAAGATGATTGAACATAATGGCCATCATTTGTTGTGAATGGTGATCATAGTGGGAAACAGATCATTGTCTGTTTCCCAGGAAGAGGGGAGGTTTTGTTCACCAGCATGTCCCTGGTATCCTGAGAGCACTTAAAATATTGCTACTAATTGGATAACTTCTATTATTCCCTTAGAATCTCAAATACTTATGACAAAAAACCACAAGAACTTAAAACCCTGTGTCTTTTGGTAGTCTGTGATTTCTGAGACAAGTGAGATGTTTACATTGCCTGTTTTTTTCAACTTGATCTTGAAAACAAGTTTCTGAAAAGTAATAAAAACAAAAGACCTCAGAGTTTTAAAAGTTACACTTAATGACCTCCAAACTCAAATCTTCACTAAAAATAAGTGTTTTTGCTCATGCAGAGAATGGTGTGACAGCTTTTCTGAGAAAGATAAAGTGGTTTCTTTTTTTTTATTCAAAATGTGCTTCTCAGTGAAATCCTTAAGATTTAATTTCCATGTGGGGCAACTGGGAACCATATTAATAAACAAAAAGATTCATCATCGACTAACCGTGTGAATTTAGCAGAAATAGTCTGACGACCCGACATTGTGGGAAGACATACGGCACATTATCCTATGGCTGTATTGTTTAGCTTTGTTTTTTCTGTCCCAAGGGAATAGTTCATATTTTCCTATCATTTCTTTTTCTTACTTCCTCTCATAAATTATGGCCAGGATCTATAAATGACCAAATATAAAATTGCATCCTTGCTGAATGCAGGTTCCAAAAGGGAAATATATCCCTACCTTCCAAAGTAACGAAGCACCTCTCAGACGAGAATACATTATCAGAAACTCTTGGGTATTTATTTTGACACGTAATTGTTTAAATCAATGTTGGAATCTATAAATTGCTACCTTAAGGTAACTTAAACAGCTGAAAATGTGTGGGTGCTTTGTTTGGCTTCTGATATTACTGTATCTCTTAGATTTTGAACAGAGTTTTTCAGAGCGTCAGGCTATAGTCAGGGTGTATTTCTTTTTTTTAATGTTTCTAGTTTTTATTTAAATTCTAGTTAGTTAACCTATGGTGGAGTATTCGTTTCAGGAGTAGCATTTAGTGATTCATCACTTACGTATAACACCCAGGGCTCATCAGAAACCTTTAGGTCAGAATCCTCACGGGAATAGACTCTTTGGAAAGTAGGGGCAGCCCCCAGCTGTGTGCTGAGAGCATAGAGTGCCCAGTGGGCATCCTAGTTAGTCTTCCTGCCTCCCTCTTCTGGAAGTGGTCTATCAGCACTGGCACGGAAGACATACGTGGCACGCCTGGAAAGCTCACGAAACTCTGAACAATGTCACATTAGCTGTAGTGCATCAGGATTTGTTTATGCTTTAGAATAACACTGTATAGTAGAAATAGCCTGCCGGGCGCCTGGGTGGCTCAGTCGGTGAGCGCCCGACTTCCGCTCAGGTCATGATCTCTCGCGCGGTGCGCGAGTTCAAGCCCCGCGTCGGGCTCTGTGCTGACAGCTCGGAGCCTGGAGCCTTCTTCCTATTCTGTGTCTCCCTCTTTCTCTGCTCCTCCCTCCCTCACACTCTGTCTCTCTCTCAGAAATAAAGAAACATTAAAAAGAAATTTAAAACAAAAAAGGACATAGCATGCATGCCACCCATACGATTTAAAATTTTCTAGAACAAATACAACAAAGTTTTCTAAAACAAATAAAACTAATTTTAATAAGATAGTTTAGCTAGCCCTATTTATCCCAAATATCATCACCTGAAGAGGTAGTAGTTTCAATTGTTGATTTAAACTAACAAGTGCATTTTCGGGGGATGTGTTTGGGGTGCGATGGTGGCTGAGCAAAGGTAGTGGCTCAACCTTGGTGGGGAGGGTGGATACAGAATCGCTGGAGGGAGGTGGAAAAAAGATGGGGGGTGGTTTAGAGAATAAGGCCGCATGACGTTGTGTAACAGCAGCTCAAAATTTATGTTTTTTTCATGTCTACCGGACACTTGCAATGTTTGGGTTTTTGTTTTTTTTTAACTTTTTAATTAGAAGAGTTTATGTTGATACAGAAATTGGAAAGATATTACTCATCTACACTTCACCTTACAGTTTCCCTCTTAGCAACATCTTACATTGATCAGTTGTCAAAGTTATAAGCCCATATGGATAAAATATTAACAACTAATGTCCGTCCATTATTCAGACATCCTTAGTTTTGCCTCACGCCATCTTCTGTCCCAGGATTCCATCTGCGAGAGCAGATCACATTTGGTTGTCTTGTATCCTTAGGCTTCTCCCGGCCGTGATCGTTTCACGGACTTCCCTTGTTTTGACGACTTTGACTTTTGGGGAGCACCCGCTGGGCGTTCTGTAGACTGTCCCTCAGTGAAGACTTGTCTGACGTTTTCCTCCTTAGACTGGGGCTGTGAGTGTCTGGGAGGAAAACCCCGGAGTGAAAAGCCATTTTCATCCCATCACCAGGTCACCTGCTGTCAGTATGAGTTATGGTGGTTGGTGTTAACCTTGACCCTCTGGCTGCCGTAGTTGTGTCAGATTCTCTACTGTAAAGCTACCCTATCTCCTCCCCTTTCCCCTATGTACTCTTTGGAAGTCGTCATGTGCAGCCCACGCTGATGAAGTGGATGGGGACGCTTCACTCCTTGAGGGGGGACGTATCTCCGCAAATTACTTGGAGCCTACTCTCCATGGGATATTTGTATATTCTCCCCCATCTATTTGTCGATTCAATCGTATCTTTATTTCAGTATGGACTCATGGATATTTATTTGAGTGTTTGGGCTAAATCCAATACTTACTTATTTTGTTGCTCATAATTTTCCAGCTTTCATCATCAGGAGCTCTTTCAACTGGCTCCTGTCCTTGGGACGCAACCCCATCATCGTGCGCTCTTTGAGCACTTTCTAATGTTCTGGCTCTTCGAGATGCTCCAGACTCATTCTACGTATTTCCTACCCCGGACCCCCAAATCAGCCATCTCTCCAAGGAGTCCTGGTTCCTTTTATTGGAGAAGGGCATTTAGAAAGTAAAACCTGGATACTAGGTATGCTCGCCGGGATGGGATGTTGTTGATTTTAGTTGACCTTAGCTAAAGGAGCAAGGAGTGATACGTGTGTATACAGATAATGTGTATATACACACATCAGCAAACATTTCTATGTGTATCCATCTGTATCGATGTTCAGTGAATCATGAGTTCCTACCTACATCCAACTCCAATCGGTTGCCATGTGGATTATTCTAGCCTTCTCCCCTTCCTCATCTGTGACCTCCCACCTCTAGGGTGAGAAGCCTGGCTGCCAGTACCTGCCATCCATTCACTTAATTCTTCAATACCAGTCTACCTGTACAGTAGTTATAGACGTGCTTAGAAGTGCTTAGAAGTTTTAGTAGTTTGTTCGTCCGTACCTCTGCGGGAAACAACTTCATCTGCTAGAGGGCAGTGTTTACGTACAGTTCCTTCCGCCTTTCAGCTTAAGGAGTTTGCTAATTTTCCAAGTTCTCTGGGTTTTGGCAAACACATTGTGTCACTTATCCACTGTTAAAATATCATACAAAACAGCTTATGGCCCTACAGATCCCCTGCATTTCACGTATTCAATCCTTCTGGACTATACGCTCTTGATACCCACTGACCTGCTTGCCATCTTTACGTGTTTCCCTTTTCCAGATGTCATATGAGTAGAATCATTAGTAAGTAGATAGCCTTGCCCACCGGCTACTCTTACTTAATATCTGAGGCATAGCCATGTGTTTACAAGGTTTGATATAAGCTTGTTGTAAGCTCATGCCTATTAATCCGGAATAGTATTTTACTGTTTACTCATCCATTTACCTATTAAAGGAACTTGATTGCTTGCAGCTTTTGGTGATTATAACATTTGTTGCAAACATTCATGTACAGATTTTGTGTTCACGTGTCCGTCTTCAAATCAAACCAATTGCTGGACTGTATGGTAAGACTAGGTTTCAATTTGTCCAAAACAACCAAAGTCTCCCAAAATGACAGTCTCCCAATTACCGCAGACTACATCATTGCCAGAAATTGTTATTGCCATTCTTTTTAAAAATTTTAGTCATTCTAACAGGTCTGAAGTGGTATATTATTGTTTCAGTTTTCATTTTACAGTGGAGAAATTATATTGAACATCTTAGCATAGGCTTTCTTGCACCAATATATCCTCGGTGGTGAGATGTATGTTCAGATCTTTTGCCCATTTTTAAATTAGGTTGTTTGTTTTTCCTCTATTTGAGTTTTAAGGGTCCTCAGTATATTTTGGGTATCAGTCATAATCAGAATATGTGCTTTTACCTTAGACTATTGCTTGTCTTTTGATTTTCTTATCAGTGTCTTTGCAGAGAGGACGTTTTTAATTTTCATAAGGTCTAACTTATTATTTTTTTGTTTCATTTTGCTTTGGTCTTGCATTTAAGAACTGTTCAGAGAATCCAAGTAGAATTTTGTCCCATGTTTTCTTCTAGAAATTGTATTTTACATTTGGATCTATGTTCCATTTTGAGTTAATTTTTGTGAAAGATGTAAGACCTTTGTCAAGATTCTTCTTTCTCATTTTTTTTTTTTTTTTTTTTTTTTTTTTCTTATGGATATCCAGCTGTCCCAGCACCATTTATCAAAAAGACTATTTTTTCTCAACTGGCCTTGTACCTTTCAAAAATCAGCTGACTATATGCATGTGGGTCTATGTCTCATCTCTATTGATGTGTCTTGTATTTCTTACACAATACTCTGTCTTAATTACTGTAGCTTTACAGTAAATCTTGTATGCGATTCCTGCAACACTGTACTTGTAATAATGTTTCAAAATAGAAAGTTTAGGGCAAGGTTCTTTTAAATTAGGGGGAAGTAAAAAAAAAAAAACACTGAAAAATTCCTCATCTTTAATTCTGTAGTTACTTTCCACAGCGACAAGAAGAAAAGCTAAGCAATCATTTTTATAGAAAGCAAATTAATGAGGTTTATTTTTTTATGTGTGTTTGTGTAAGTCTGAAATATAACTATCTCTGACAAAATTTAAACTAATTTATGGATGGGTGCCTGGTTAGCTCAGTTGGTGGAGCATGTGACTCTTGATGTCAGGGTTGTGAGTTCGAGCCCTATGTTGGACATAGAGATTACGTCAAAAAAAAAAAAAAAAGCAACTAATTTTTGGAATGTGGATTTATGACTATTTACTGAGGGAAGCAGCAGAATTTGGTCTAAAAGTTAATACAAAATGATTGTAAAGGTCAACACATAGATTTATAACATTCCAGAAAAAGTAATAGAAAATGTAACACAAACGGATATACTATTTGCATTAATATTAAAACTGTAAGCTACCTAGGATTAATTAGGGTTAGAACTTTTTATGTATAAATTGCAAAAGTCAATTAAATTACACAAAAAAGTGAATAAATGGAGAAACATAACATTGTAAATATATACATATTCCCCACATGAATAAACTTTAACACAATCCACTAAGAGCTGAGTGATATTAGGGAGATATTGGACAACATCTTTAAAAAATATACATGAAAAAGAAATAATACGCCAGACAGTCCCCACAACAAAGAATTTTCCAGCCCAGAATGTCAGTTATGCTGAGATTGAGAGATCCTTCCATAAAAGAATAGAAAAATGGGCCATACTGCAAACAGATAATGGAAAATTTGGCTCACCCTATATAGAAAATAAAACTGTATCATTGCTACTCAGACTAAGTTAAAAAATGTCTCCTGATGGATTAAAGACCTGAACATAAATGGCAGAAATATGACCCCATTGTAGAAAAACATAGGGGCTATTTTTTGGAAATTCTTCCTAATATGAAATCAGAACAAGCCCCATAGGAACATTTGATAATAAAAACTTTAGTATTTATGTGGTTGTTTTTTGTTAAAACCCATCAGAGGTATCTCCGTTTCTACCAGATAAAGTTTAAAATTTCGGCCCCTTTGTTCCTGATGAAATATGGTCATACTTTTGAAATACCTCCATTTTCTCTGACTCTGTTGGCCCCTCGTGGAGAGTCAGTTGCTCGGTATTTTATACACGCCGAGCTATCACTGCACTTGTAATCACTCATTAACTTTCTTTCAAATAAAAGTCCTTCTTCACTGGGGTGCCTGGGTGGCTCAGTCGGTTAAGCGTCTGACTCTTGATTTCAGCTCAGGTCATGACTTCACGTTCTGTGAGTTTGAGTCCTGGGTAGGGCTCCGTGCTGACAGTGTGGAGCCTGCTTGAAATTCTCTCTCTCCCTCCCTCTCTGCCCCTCCCCTGCACATGTGTGGGCTCTCTGACTCTCAAAATAAGTACATAAACCTTAAAAAAAAAGTCCTTCTTTGCTACTAGACCAAGAGCTTCTCCCAAGATGGACTGTGCTTTATCCATTTTTACCCCAGCGCTGAGCACAGTGCCTGCAACAGAGTGGCCAGACCCATGCTTTGATTAAATGAATTGATAAGCCCTTGTCATTGGCATATAATCATTATTTCTCACTCTCAAAGCTGCCTAGGATGAGCGACAATCCACATAACTGCAAACTCAGATATATTCAGCAACAGTTCATTTCTGCTTCTCAATTATCAGAGAGTATTAACACCCTCATCAAACAATGACAAGTGAAACATTTTGAAATAAATACAATTTAATAATGCAACAGAGGAACCAAAACTCTTAGAATCAAATGGACCACAGAATGTATTATGTATCATTAAAAATTTTACAAAACAGTTGAAATCATGACATATCCCCCGTGGAAAGCATTTCTGTGTTTGTTCTCATATGGATGGATCACGGAGATGTATTTATCTCGAATGCTGCAGCTCAACCCCCACGTTCATTTTTATTTTCATCAGAGACGAATTTTCAGAATCTTACCTATCTTTGAAACAAAGATGTACGAAAGTCAGTACTTGTGGACCTGTTTGCACCTTAGATAATATTCATAGCAAAATCAGAATGCATTCAAAGTTCCAAGTGGGAGGGGCTAGTTAGGTTTGCATTTAGAATCTCCAGCAGTTCTTACAAACACTTAATTTCCAGCTCAAGGAGGCTTAGCCGGCTTTACCCCTGCCACGGGGTCAGGCTCCTGTGATGGCTTCAAGGCAACCTTTGTGACTCTATTATACAAGGACTGGTTTCACCTCGTAATGAGAAAAATCCAAAGGCTTAGGAGTTATCCAGCAAGTCTGGTATTTTCAGAACACCTAGTTTTCTGCCAGCAATAGCTGTTTCAGAGGAAGTGGGAGAGAGAAGTCCACCGACTCCGGAAGCTTCAGAACACGTTTATCCCAACTGTTGCAACATCTACCAATGCTTGTGAGAAAGCAAAGCGATACGTCGTGTAAGTTGGCTTTAATGGGGATGAGAGGCAAAACAAAACTAAGCATCTAATTCCCTTCCCATGCTAATTTCCTGTAAAGGTTTTCTTTCTTACTGAGATTTCCACGAAGTTAACCTTGAGGGATGCCTTAGAATTTTCCCAAGGAAGCAGGTCCCCAGCCCTTTAACTGGGGTGACCTGTGGGACTGGGCTGATGGGTTGGAAGGTCATTTTATCCGATATGAGTTATGGGGGCTTTTCTTGGCCAGTTGTGATCAGTAATTCAGCTGGACCACATAGGGGAGCTTGTGGAGACCTACAGCAGATGGGGCAGACTGTGGGAAGGAGACGTAGAACGGGGAAGAGACTCATGGAGCTCATGTGGAATTTCCCCAGAAGGAACATCATCGTGTACCCAGCCGATGGCCCATCGCAAAGCTGGAATTATTACCAATTCCAGCAGTGAGTGGAACTAAAGATAACACAAATGCTGCACGCTAAATGCCAGAAGGTCAAATTTTGTGCTCTATCTCCGAAAACGTGCCCTACGGAATGCCACATAGGTCAAATTTCACACCCAATTTATTCTGAACTTTAAAAGTAGTAGTCAAAACAAGGTCTGACATATCCCATTGTGCATTTATAAATTTTTTTTTTTTCAAAGTTTATTTATTTTTGGGACAGAGAGAGACAGAGCATGAATGGGCAAGGGGCAGAGAGAGAGGGAGACACAGAATCAGAAACAGGCTCCAGGCTCCGAGCCATCAGCCCAGAGCCTGACGCGGGGCTCGAACTCACGGACCGCGAGATCGTGACCTGGCTGAAGTCGGACGCTTAACCGACTGCGCCACCCAGGCGCCCCTCCCATTGTGCATTTATAATGGAATTAGTGTTTTCTGAGTAAAGCAGGAAAAAACGAGGCCCTTAACTCTGAGATGCTAAGTGAGATCAACATTACCCATACATTAGTGGATTATTCTGGGTATTGGTTCTCATGTTTCTGTTAACTTTGATTTGCTTTTTAACTGCGGCTTTGCTTTCCACCATAATAAAAAATAAAGTCAATCGAATCTCCAAAAAGAAATTACTCCTGAGATTTGAAAAGTACTAGACATTTCACAGCCTCGGGAGAGAGCACCTACAGAAGTGGTAACACGCCTACAGGCTGCACACTAAGAATGATTTGACTGTTGAATAAATATGAGTTGGAATTTTGAAGGCAATTTTCAGCTAATGAAGTCATCCTGATGTAAGACTCCTGGGCAAATCAGATGGCAATTCAGCAACAGAGAACTAAATTTTCTTGTCTCTGAGAGCATAAGTGGAGGTGAGTCCTTTCTCACTGCCTTGTGGGAGATGGGGAGACAGAACCAGAGACAGCTTACCACTTGGGGCTAGTGGATGGCTTGTGTGGTTAACGGTGACATCTCAACCTTGCCCAGCCACGAATGGTCCCCCGTGTCGGGCATCAGAGCCTGTATACATCTCCCCTGAGCCAGGCACTCCCACATGGGCACGATTAACCTGAACTCCCGGTCAGGGGGTGCACTGTGCAGCAACAGGAGGGAAGCCTGAGAGGTATCTCCCTGGAAATGTGGCCTCCCCATGGAATCAAGTTGCCTTGGTCTGCTAAAGAATCCATAAGATTCTGTCTGGAAGGTACAGACCTTCTACCCTCACTGTCATTAGCCTCCAGGACTTGTGAGCTGGGATAAATCTTGGGGATCATTCCTTCCAATCGGCTCATTCAAATATGGGGAAATGGAGGCCTTGGGAGACTAAGGGGTTTTCTCCTAATTTATATGTTGAGTTCAGGACCACAGTGCTTGGGATGTGGCCCCCAGTCCACTGACATTTTTCCCCAACACACAGTCTTGGACGCCAAAATTGGTATTCTACTTTGGATTCGGATAGATGTCTTTATCATCAGAGAAACCTTGAAAACAATATCTTTTCTATAAATTAAGAATGCAAGGGAAAACTCTACCTTTGCAAAACAGTAAGTGTTATGTATACAGGCTTAGGAATTTGGGAAACAAATAGATGCAACCAAGAAGTGGAAGAAATTGTCCATAGTCTGAATATAGTAGAACAATAGCGACTGAGAAAGCTGTAGGGGTGGAAATTTTTTTTCCCTTTTCCCTTCTAGTTTCTTTGGCTGTTCTAATAATTAAATTGACATAAAACAGATGAACAGGAAGAAAACAAACTTTGTATGTTTGGGATCCCCATTAAAATATGAGACTTCCCGGGGCGCCTGGGTGGCTCAGTCGGTTAAGCGTCCGACTTCAGCTCAGGTCACGATCTCGCGGTCCGTGAGTTCGGGCCCCGCGTCGGGCTCTGGGCTGATGGCTCAGAGCCTGGAGCCTGCTTCCGGTTCTGTGTCTCCCTCTCTCTCTGCCCCTCCCCCGTTCATGCTCCGTCTCTCTCTGTCTCAAAAATAAATAAACGTTAAAGAAAAAAATTTAAAAAAAATGAGACTTTCCAGCAG
Source organism: Lynx canadensis (assembly GCF_007474595.2). Taxonomy (NCBI): domain Eukaryota; kingdom Metazoa; phylum Chordata; class Mammalia; order Carnivora; family Felidae; genus Lynx; species Lynx canadensis. The sequence goes on along the minus strand of NC_044303.2, from coordinate 233,859,634 downwards.
TCAGGTAATTGAAGCTTATATTCCATCCTGAGCTAAGGAGAGGGGGTCTCAACGGGGTGGCAGACAATTCACTGGAAGCTGAGAATAACAGATGTTTGGTAAACAAATGTTTCGATGCCATGCAGATAAGTCTTTCGGATGTAAAATGTTGTTTTTAGTCATAGCTCTCTTCCTGGTAAAGCCTTCTTATCTAAATTCTTTCAGGCAGTGAAGGGGAAGGTAAAAAGCTCTTCCTGAGTCCGCTGAACCTTGATTGATTTCAGCTTGAAATAATCCACATGCCAAAGTGGCACATCCTGGAGTAGCATATTCCGCCCCCCCCCCTCCGCCCCCCAAAAGCCACGCATCATGGTGGCCAAATCCCTTTTCTACCTTGAGCTCTAAGGGCAGAGGCAATCCACACCCCTCTGCCATCACACTTCACACCCGAGCAACTCTAACCACCTGACCATTTCCAGATGTGGAAGTTCTGAAGAGACCCAGTCCTCTCCTTGTGAATCTCATCCTACCTGATGTGTGACGTAAGATAACGAGGCCCCCATCTTACCCCCACACGACTCACCCAAATGGATCGGCAGTGTCTGTTTACTGAGGGGAGAATCCACAGAAAACATTCAAGACTCCCCCAGCCCAGAAAGAATGAGCTTATGTCAGTCGTGAAACTCTGAGCCTAGAAACAATTTCCACACCAAGCCAGCTAGTTTCCTTATTTCCTGAGCCATATGCTCACTTCTTAGCTGAAATATCCTGTGAGTGGTTGTCAAGAAGTAAGATTTGCTAAATTTGTGTATTTTTGCTGTTCTCTTAGCTCAAATTAGAAACATATGTTCACTACCTCTGCCTACAAATAGTTCGGCATGAACTGTTTTCCTCATTTTATTCAGAGCAGATCAGTCAAACAGTTCTCATTTCGAAGTCGACCTGCACAGAAATGCGACATGCACAACTTATTTTATTAATTGTGTTTCTTTGCAAACTAGCAAATGAACTCAATTAACTGAAATATGGCCATGCGTCTTCGTGCCTGAATTAGTGCTGCCTTCAGGTAGGAGATGCTAATGGCGTCATTAAGCTGCGGAAGCCCCAGGAAGAGCCTTCAAGACCCAGAGTGCATGTTTGAAGTAAGGACTGATAATGGGATCGGGGACTTTTCATCTCCAGAGTCCTGTCTTTAGTGGGGCCGTGGCTGCAGCCGAGAATAATTGCCATCCGAAGACAGCTCCCAGCGTGGTCCAAGGAGGACTGGATGAGCCGACGTAAAAGTCTCTCCTAAGTCGGCCCAGTTGTACTGGGTGTTTTCCTGTAAGAATGGCGGATCAGGAGCGGTGAAGGGACCCGAAAGCTCCGGTGTCATTTAGGGCCACTTAGAAAGGCAGATGGCCACATCCTGGCCCAAAAGTGATGCTAGAGGTTGACAGGGGTCTATAAAGAAAGCTGGGACTCAAGTGACGAAATAAACAGCAGGTGTCACGGTATTATTGTAGTCCAGGGTCTGAGGAGAAGGGGAACTCAAATTTATCATCTGTCATGTGCCAAGCTCACTTTCTCTCTCCCTAGATAGATATAGATATAGATATAAAGATATATCTGTTTCTACATACACTCACCTATTTTATATATAAAATATATCAATGCATATTTATTTATACATAGGTACATATGTGCACATATAGGTACGTTTGTGTGATTACCTCATTAGTTCTCGCAGAAACCCTACGAGATAAGCATTTCAATAATTTTATCAAAAAATTGAGGCTTACATGGTTGTTACAACTTGTGCAAGATTCTGCAGACATTAAGGGCACAATGAGAATGAAATCTATCAATCATCTAATCTATTACCTTTCTATCGATCGATCGATCATCTAATCTATTACCTATCATTTAATCTATCATCTATGTATCTATGTATCTATCATCTAATCTATCATCTATCTATCATCTAATGTCTATCTATCATCTAATCTATTATTTATCATTTAAGCTATCATTTATCTATGTATATACGTATCTATCATCTAATATCTATCTATCTATCTATCCATTCATCTACCTATCCTTCTTTCTTATTCAATTATCATTATTCTGTCTTGTTCCCACACTCTAGAGTGGTACCTGGTACAGGTTAGGCTCTCATGTAATCGTGCTGAGCAAACTGCCCTTTGACCACCCCAGTGCCCATATTCTTTACCACATCCCCGTGCCTCACCAGAAGAGTTTGCTCCCATCATTTCTGCCCCGGGTTTCTCATTCTAATGACAGGATCTCCGTCTGAGGACAGGAGATGATGGGGCTGCCATACTCCTGCCCTGGAAAAGTCAAGAATCTGCTTAAATAAATTCCTGCTCATGACCCTCGCTGATCTGGACCTTAAGAGGCAGGACCAGTGAGACAATGGGCAAGAGAAGAAGAATAAAGACAAAATGGCATGCTGTCCGGGTTACTCAAGACACGGGGTCCGCTGAAGAACATGCAATACAAAAGTCAGGTATTGGCATAAATGGATTCCTTTGCAACTAGTCTTTTACTTGACCTTGGAGAGGCAGGGACTAGAAAAAAATGGAGTAGAGAAGAAATGATTAATAATGGTGTCCTCTTTCAAAAAGTGTATTGTCGTTCACCCATTCATTCACTGCATGCATTTACTGACTGTACCCCACCCTTCTGGGTGAGAAAACAAAAACAAAAACAACAGAGTGGAAAAGCGTCCTCACTGCCTTCAAGAAGCTTCTATCCTAGCTTCTATCCTGAGTCTGTCCATCTCAGCACAGCCAGCTCTCCTGTGCACCATACTTGGTGACACCATGCAAAATCAAGCATTTGTGTAATTTTTAGAGACTTGCCCAGGCTGACCCCTGATCTGAGGCTCTTCATTCCCACATCACTGTCAGTAACTAAACCTGTCGCTCTTTATGCATGCTGGCATTATCTCCCAGAAATCCTGTCACTATCTCCGTTTTACAGAGGAAAAATGCCATCTCGTGTCTTATCTCAGATTCTTACTGATCCTCCAGTTCCTGGTTTTACCCCCCCCCCCGCCCCCGCAGATTTCACCCCCCTGGTTTTTACCAGCTTGGATCCCTCCCTTGAGCCCTGACACTCCTTTCTGTATCATACCCAGCTTACTTCCCAGTTGGGGATCCAGTCTCCACGCCCCCCTGTTTTGGGTTTTCCCCACAAGCTCCAGGAGGAAAACACACCTTTGCCCGAGGCAGGACCTTCCACTGTTGACTCCTGACCCCTCCCCCTCCTCGCCAGAGCAGGAGCCTCAGCCATTTATAGCATGAGTTGTAAGACCGACCCTTAACACCCAATCTTGGAGTTGATCCAGCAGTTTACAGATTAAAGCTAAACTAAACGTAATGCAGAGTAGAGGCAGCACGCACACCCTTTTCTGCAGCGATCGGATAGAATGTGATGGAGAAAGAGAACATTACCGTGTGCGGTGAAAGGCAGCAAGCTAATGAATTCAGGAAGCAGCCCACAGCCTAACGCAAGAGCGAGTGACAGTGAAAGCGTAAGTCACCTAAGACAGATGGAATCGGGAAGGGCTTTCTAGGCAAAAGGTTTTCACAAAAATATAGATTGAAACGGTGGAAAGAGTCCAAATTCCTGTACTGGGAAAGTTTGTGGGGTATCTACATCTAACATCCTTTCTTTGAGCTCGTATTTCCAGCCACTACATAAAAGCCGGAGGAATAATTTAAGGAAAGAGTCCCACATGTTATTTATATAGAAGTCAATATTTTTAGAGTTTAAATATTTCAGGAAAACATTTCCTCCTGATTTATCAACCTGCAAAACGCACGAAGCATGAGAGAGAATTAGTCCCCAAATTCCCACTCGTGATAAAGAAGGTAGGCTCAAATAACCCTGGGGTGACAAGGGTTCGCTGTCCAGTTTACGGAGCAGCTGAGCTGGTGAGGGGGTATGGAGAGCCCCTGCCAGTTCCTCCGCATGTGACACGCAGAGTGCCTGGGAACCATTTCCCAGTTCGCTATCATCAATGTTACGGGAAGTCCTTCTGGCAAAAAGGAAATGATAATCGAGTGGGTAAGTCTACCAAAGGAATGAAGAGTGCAGGACACGGTGACCACGGACATAAATCTGTAAAACTATCTGAAAATGTTACTTCTGTCTCTTTGAAAGATAATGGCTTGTTTACACAAAAAGTAACGCACGAGTGTAGAGTTTACAATGGAGGCAAAAGTAGAGGGCGTGACAACAAAGGGATAAAGGTTGGGAGGAGAGAAGTAGGACAGTTGACCGTGAGCAACACGGGTGTGCTCTGTGCAAATTCACTTACACATGGATTTTTTTTCTGGACACACAGGACTATAGAGGTATTTTCTCTTGGTTATCATCTTCTTTTCAAAAAATCTTTAAAAATTTTTAAGTGGTTTTTTTTAAATTTTTGAGACAGGGAGAGAGAGAGCGAAAGAGAGAGCTGTGCTGAGCTATATGAAGATGCCACTCATCGGATTATCTTTACGTTCGGATTGCACCCAACAGAGAGCAACAGAGAGCCCCGCTTCCTTAAACTGTCCCAAATCACCAACCAAAGCCCAAATTCTGTAAGGTCTTTCTAACAACCACATCCCGGGACACCCCCGAAGTCCCCCATGGCATGCAGAGTGCCGGAAATAACACACTTGTTATACGTTCAAGTATAAGTGATTTCTTGGACGGAGCTATATGAGAGAGAAATACACTTCTATTGTTAACCCACCAGAATTTGGAGGTTTACTCCGTTTAAAACAGTCAAGTTCTGCTATTAGTGTTTCCCTACCTGACAATGTAAATATGCCTTTCTTTTTTGAAAGAAGTATTTCAACCAACATTCGTCCTTTCCTTTAACTGACAAATGTTAGGATTTTTGGTTTTGCTTAAGAGTCTTCACGAAGAGGAAAACTTAACTGGCACGCACCCTGTGGGAAGGGGGCTCAGAGTAAGTGACAAAGCAGGAAACCCTAATCATTTAAGTCAAAACTCGGGGAGCTTTTTCTATAGAGGGTAAGAGTAAATATTATCAGTTTTGTGGGCCACCTAGATCTCTGTTGCATGTATCTATGTGTTTTAACAACCCTTTAAAATGTAAATATCGTTCTTAGCTCACACACTGCAAAATGATAGGCCTTGAGCAGGATCTGGCCCATGAGTCAAGTTTACCAGTGTCTGTTCCATGGGACTGCAGGATGTGGGACACGAATGTCATCCTGATGAGTGAGACCCCTCCAGGGGCCAGGACTGGCTGCACTCCACTTTAAGGCTATACACTCCTTGAAGGCAAGGATCTTGTCTTATGCTTTCATCTAAACCATTATTCAACTTGCTAGAAGGCTTCAAATGTATTCCATTTTGACTCTTCTCTTGCTATGTGCAAAGCTCTGTGTTAGGCACTCTCATCTTAAATATAAAACACGTGTTCCTCCCTCCAAACAAAACTGAATTGGATTGAACTAAAATTTAGCTATTTAATTTGCACTGTACAGGCATAATTGCAATGGTAATTCCAGAAGAGAATACTAAGTATTTTGTAGTCTACGATTCTATCATGGTACTCTTTCTAGTAGCAATAGTCATTGTCATTGATGCTATCATTGAATGTCGTATCACTTTCAAATGTGGGAGCTTCAATGAGAAAATATGTAGAGAAACAGAGAAAAATGAGAAAAAATGTAGAGAAACAGAGGAAAAGTATTTGTAAATTTTATATGAGGCTTCTATTGAATAGAATGCCAAAGATATGGTGATGTCTCCTCGGGATATATTTTTGTCTTCTCCAAATCATTCTAAGACATAGTTGTGTGTCCAATTATCCTGCACATAACAATTCCTTCACAAAGCTTGGAGGCTGGGCAAGTCTGGGTTCCCAGAGAAAGTTGGGGGCTAAGAAACAGGAGGAGCCATAGTGTCTTTGGTCCCTTGAGTTCCGATTAAGTTCTTTGTCCCTAATGTCTGAATATCCCTCCTGCTAGAATGACTGCATTGGAACTCCATTGTATGAGAAAACCTACAGCATCTGGTTTGCGCCGGCTGATGTGTGTAACACAAAAGCTATCTTGAATATTAATACAACCAATTCTCATGCCAACATCCTTCGGTTAGTTTGGAAATTGGGAACCCAAAGAGCGCATGCGGATTTGTGACATCATAATGGATTCTGAGTCCGTATGATTCATGAATAAATCCCTAGCAGATGTGTTTGCTGAACTAAGGTGTGTTCACGTTATTTGTCTAGTTTATTCTCTACAGCGTGTGTCAGGGTTTTTCAGCTCTGGCCCTGTTAGTAGCCACCTTTGCATTGTTACAACCTCCCCTAAGGAGCTTGTCTCCCTGTAGAAACACCTCCATTAAATTGAATCCAAATTTTCACGTGAATCAATGCAACTGGGTAGATCCACAGTGAGGAAAAAAATATGATTATGGCAAAGAAACCCTGTGTAATGAGATCAACAATAGCTTTGCCATGTACCTGTTATTCAGGTTCTTGATGATAACAGAATAAGTCCAGGGTACACATTGTAAAGCTCTGTGGGAATAAAGATCCATTTCTAGACTTGAACTTCTTACGTGTCTACTGTGTCCACGATGCTCCTCTTTTGCTTCGGAATTTCTCTTTCTAAGCTCTGTAGCTGAGTCTCACAGGACGTAATTTTCATTGAATGCACAGTGTGGGGACAGAGATTTCTTCACTCTACTGGGGTCTCTGAGATTATTATCCGGATGTGGAAGAAAATGTCCTGTGCTCAGAAATAGACTGTTTGCAACAATCCTGCCAGTTTGTACCCAGAGAAATTCTCACTGAAGGCAAAAGATTTTTTTAGAGATACCTTGCTTATTAAGAGCTCCAATATCAGGGCGATGGTTACCAACCTAACTAGCGTTAGTCATTAGAGTGATTCTACAAAAAGAACTACACTCACCTCTATTATGAAATATAAGCTAAAATGTTACATTTCAAATGGCAATTGAATAGCTATTTTTATAGAATAAATTAGTTTTGGTAAATAGCTAATACTACTGCTAGTCTTTTAAGCCTCATTGGTTAAAATATACTTTAATGTATTTTTTTAAATACGTATGAGTGAAAAATAAATCTATATGAGACAAACATACAAAAATGCTCTAAATAAATAAAGTGGCTAAGTGCAAATAAATAAATCTATCAATAGACGGCAGCTAAAACTTATCAACCTCTTTCTTAAACCAGATATTCTTTCTGACATTCCTAAGTATGTGTTCTAAATAATAATAATAATTAAAGTAATTTATGAGAGCTGTATCTTTGATTTCCTGGAAGAACACTTTATTTATCATAAGGGAAAGGGAATATAAGGAATTAAACAATTATAGTAAACACAAAGAGAGAGGGAAGTATAGAGAAGAACAAAGAAGGCTTAATATGTCAAATCGGGTGCTCACAACATCCAACCTTCCGGCAGGGGAAGTCCCGCGGTAAATAAGCCAGGAGGAGTCCCTATTGAGGGTCCTGGGGGAGCGTCCTCCCCTCAGCTACTTCCAACCAGCTATTCCCACCAGGGCAATATATACACTACCCTTGTTTGATCTATGGTTAGTCATTAAGTTTGCCTAAGTGCAGTCCGGAGCGAGCTGGTTTTTCTCTGTGTTTCTTATGGTCTCTCACAATCCTAGGAACCTTGGTGTCTGTATATTCTTCTTCTCTCTCTGATCCATTCCAGGGGGCCTGGTCTGGCTTAAGGCGGTGAGGCACGTTAACCCCTCTTGACATCAAGGACAGAAGGGCCAAGTCCGATCCCAAGGTCAGATACGGAGCACAACCCAACTAAGCCCGCCAAGATTGCATATGTGCGAGTCTGGGCAGAAAACGCATGACAAGTCACACAGACAACTTCTGTACAGAACAGTATGTAAATGACACACGCTCTTCTCAGGTCTCCAGATACAGGTCCAACCACTGAATCATCTTTTGGCCCCTCTCCAGCCAATTTATGCAATTGTGATAATTCTCTCTTTTCCTCCATTCTGTTGACACCACTCTTGCTGGTTAGATCACTATTCTCTCACATATATGTTACTCCAAAAGCCCCCTCAGCAAATTTTACTCTCCTGGCCCCACTCAACCTAAATCTACATGCCACACTGCCATTACTCCCTCCATGCTAGGTTTAGTCATTCGACATTTTTGGAAAGTTATCTAATTATAAGGTACCATTCTTCTCAGGCACAATAGGTGGGCCATGCAAGGTGTTTGCTATGGACATCTCCCCCTTCTGTGGAACCTGGGGGCGGGCAACTTGTCCCTAAGATTTTAAGGAACTACTTGCATAGAGATCTGTGTACTTACTGGTGGCCCAGTTCTCCTTCCAGACACAGATCAGTCAAGGTTGCTCTGTCTCAGAAAAAGGCTGATTATGCCAACCTGGGTGATATCGTCCCCACAGGGATGAAAATTAGTGGGAAGCAAACAAACAAAAAAAAAAATACGTATGTAGAGCATTAAAATTAATGGGGTAATTAATAAAGGAATAATTAACGAATCTTAATGGTAGTTACTGTTTGAATGTCACATATGGATCTGTTTTCAGGCTAAAATTCTTAATTCCATTTTTCCTTTTGAGCTGCAAGACAAACTTACAGGTAGTTAGTATTGTCACCACTTTACAGTTGAGGACACTAATACTCGAAAGATCCAAGTGGCTTATCAGTGGTCAAAGAATTAATGTCTGAAAGTTAAGAAGGTCTCTTTTGTTAGGGAAAAATCTGTAATAAGATGGTCAACAGGACTGATAAGGGAATGCCAGTCCTAGTCGGAAGACTACCCCTCCGGGATTTCCTTCCTACCCTGCTTGCCACAGGCACCGAGTTACTACTGATGACGGGTGTGGAAGTAACAGACTATAAATTGTCCCATCTGTTGATGCTCTGGGCTTAGATCTCTGGAGAATGATCTCCTCCGGGCCCACCGGTGTAAAATAAACCTCCTTCCTTCCAAGATCTCCGAGTGCCTCTTGGTTCTCCTGCCGGGTGATCCAGACCAGTTTCTGTAACACTTTGATTTGAGAGTCTGTAATCTTACCCCCTAATGTCCCCAAAAGACAACCCATTACAACCACTATAAACAGAGTCTGCCAAGTGATGTTCTATGTGAAGTGTAAATGCATCCCTGGGGTCCAGGGAGAGAAAACTTCTCAGAGAGGGTACTCACTCCCCATAGGGCACATTACAATGAATGTCAGTATCGCGGTCTGTAGTTGGATTCTAAATCTACGGACAGGCAGAAACTTGTTTTCAGGGATTAAGTGTACAAACTATCAACTGTTTACATCCGTAATGCCACACAGTTATGTTGTGCCAACAATGTATAATTTCACAGATAAGGATTCATCAAGTAAATGATGCTTGTTAGATCAGCGAACACTAAAAGGCAATCACACATCTGTGCTAGGCCCTGCGCGGGCTGGGCTGTACCCGGGCGGAGTCATCCACACTAATGCTTGCAGAGGTGGTCCGGGAAAGCATGACCCAGCAAGGTTGAGAGAGGAATCAACATGGTCTCCTTCCATTTGTTGCAGATGCATTATACCATCAGCTTCCCCAGTAGAGGCTAGTCTCCTGCACATTTCGACATCACTTAGTGGACATCCTGAGCCAGTGTCTTCTTCGCAAAGAGATCTACACATAAGCAGGGACCGTGGTGAGGGTTTCTTTTCCTGAAGGGTCAGGAATTGAGACGAAAGATGTTGAGGAGGTTGTGGATTTCACAGGCCCTTCACCCGTGAGACCTCATGACAAACCATTTTCTCCCTTCATTTTAATACTGACTTGAGTTGTGACCTATTCACGGGGTGGTTGCTCAGAAGAATCTAAAATAACAACTGCAAATCTTTATGCAAAGCTCATAGGCCATTTAAATTATTTTTTCTCTTCTTTGGAATCAGCACCATTTATATTTCTCCTGATCGCTTAGGGATATTTGAAACGTACCCAGGAATTCCAATCTAACGACCGGTCTGTGGCTCTACCCGAAAGTATGGTTTCTTTAAGGAGTCAAAACAATGGCTCGTGAAAAAAATGCACTTGCTAAAAGTCGCATCTGGGGCTTCTTGGCAAAGCAAGAGGGAGGAAGCTGATGTTATCACTGCAACAAGGTTAACTCAAAAGTCTTCCTTCTCTGCTTTATTGTAATTTAGTCTGTTAACATCAACACTTAATATCTGATTAGGTGACTAAATGAACTCATTACATATGAGTACATGATTGCATACCTTTTGGGGGGACTTTGAGTTTGTACATTGTCTCCATTAAAATAAGCTAGGCCTGTTGCCTAAAGGGTTAAAACAAAACTTCTGAGGAAATAAGCTTAGGGGTTAAAATAAGCATGTTCTTCTATTCTTGAGTCCGTTTTCCACCCTTTTCAGATTAGCTTGGGGGAAATTAGTTAAATCTGCATCCTGCTGGGCAAAGTCCTTCCCTGATTACTCTCTCTGCTCCCCTCTTTTCCTATTGACGCCGATGGACCTCGAGACTGAAAATAGATACTAATTATTTTCCACCTTTACCCCCACTGTTCAGAGCAGTGCCTGATGTGTCGGCTGTGACATTACCACTGCGCTCATTAAAGCCACACAGAATGAATGAACTCACGAGAGCAACGATTTTGTTGAGATTAACATAAATAACATAAGGCACAAACAAGAAAACAAATATTATATAGAACATGTTACCCACTCTATTTTTAATTGTGGGAGAAGAAAAGCATCGTTCTGTACTCATTGAGGGAAAATTAGTTCCTGATGAAATAAATACTCCCCATCTTGAAAAAGAAAGAGAGAAAACAAGAAAAAAAAAACCAAACTACCAACAATATGCAAAAATGGAGATCAGTTGACTGGCTTGCAACAAGGAATGTTTTATGGTCTGAAAAATAAAACGATTTTTTCTACATGGTAGTAACATGCAGGCAGTGAATTCATTAGCATATATCCTGAACGAATAACCTATCATGATTTTTATAATAGAATTTACAAAGCAATTTTGGATTGACAATCAACTCTACACAGCATCCTTATGGGATAAAAAAAGACAAATATTTTACTCCTGTTATAGAAGAAGAAATCAAGGCTCAGAAACCTTCGGTAATTATATGAAGTCACTGGTTTATAAATAAGAGAACTGAAATCAGGCTGCAGGTCTCTTCATGTTTACCCAAGCCTTTCCTAATGCATGGTAAAGAAGTGTCAGTGTGTAAAACATCCTTGGCCCTTGCCAACAGTGAGTTAGGTACACCACCCCTGCCCACTCAAAAACCCGTGTGTAATTTTTCACTCCCCCAAAACTTAACTAATAGCCTACTGTTGACTGGAGCCTTCACGATAACATCAAGTCGATTAACATATTTTGAGTGTTACATGTATCATATGCTGTATTCTTACAATAGAATAAATGAGAAAGAAGAAAATGTTACTGAGAAAATCACAAGGAAGAGAAAATACATTTACAGTACTCTACTGTGTTTACTGGGGGGAAAAACTGCATATAAGTGGACCAGTGCAGTTCAACTTCATGTTGTCCAAGAGTCAACTATAGCCAGTGTGATGTGTTAATTTGGCTGAGCCGTGAGGAATCTTGATATTCGGTTGAACGTTATTGCAGGAATTTCTGTGAGAGCGTGTTTTAGATGAGATTAACATTTAAGCTGGTAGACTGTGTGAAGCAATTTCTCTCTATCTCTCCCTCTTTTTCTCTCTCTTATTGGTTCTGTTTCTTTTCCAGAGAACTCTCATACAGTTGGTCTCTCTGAATTAGAAAAATTCTGATTTATAGTTGGCATTAAGTTTCATCATTTGGGAGTTGACAAGGACAAACACTAGGTGAACAAAGTTAAGTGCACATATGTCTTATTTTAACATACAGAAAATTGTATATAACATAGTTAATGGCTGCTGTCCTTGTTAAAGAAATAGGATTATCTCTTCGACCAGAGTTTTTCAATAGTTTCATTTGTATTGTCATTGTCCTTTAACTAACTTTAAAAAATAATTGTCCACTCAAGAATTTTTATGTAAACATCTAAAATTTGTTAAGTACTTTTAAATATTTGCAAAAAAATGTGTATTTCTTGTATTATGTACTGTGTATTAAGATTAAATCTATTTTCACCAAACTGTTGGAAGCACAAGTTCACCCCATTCCTTAGAGGAAAATGTGCAGACAGGTTGACAAGAAGTCCTCATGTTTGCCAAATCAGATTTATATCTTTTCAGAAAATAACCTCATTCATGTTTTATTTCCAATAAACATGATATATACGACACGCGATAGCTTCATCACCTCTGAATTCTATTTTGGAGATAGGTAGATGATAAATGGTGGTAGATAGAAAGGTGATAGATGGATGGATGGATGGATGGATGGATAGATAGAAGACAGAGACACAGAGCCTTACTGTGACTTTTTTTTTTTTTTCTTTTTTTGCCTAGCCAGATAAGGTTTGACACTTCAATCTTTCTTACTGAAGCTTCTCCTCTTTGCTCTCCTGGGATTCTTCCTTAGAAGTGGAAATTCTAGATCGCATCTGAAGTTGGTGCCTGGAGGTTTGCACATCTCAAAGCCATGCACCAGAGGGGGATGGGATGAGGGAGAGCTTTGCCTTCCTCTGTAGGGTGGGGGAAGCATCATTATGAAAGTGGAGGAAAGACAGAAGAAACAGCGAACCCCGGGCTACTCAGGTATATCAAGTTTAGAACACAGCCCATGGGAGTGGAGGGTCTGGAAGTCGACTCCCTAAAAGGGCCTGTAACTCCTCTGCATGCCCAAGAAATGGTACCCACTGTAGAGTATGGATACCTCACGGGAACAGCTGTTCTTGACCAGTGTCAGCCAAGTGTGTGCTACTTAAATCTGCAAGATACTCCACCAAATAAGGGTCCCAGGGCCACCATCAGTGGTATATTACAAATAAGCAATTGAAAGCCTCTATTCTATCATGCAGAAAATACGAAAAGAAAGCTTTTAAAATACTGATACTAAACCACAAAAGGCTGCTGGAAATAAAATTACAGGTCAACTTCTTTATGTATCTACATATAAAAATCCTTAAAATACATTAGCAAACTGAGGTCAGCAAGTTAACAAGAAAAAGTATAAAGCCAAATTAAGTGTATGTCAAGAATTCGAGTTTGGATTAAAAATTGAAAAACATAAAATATAATTAGTAATAATAGATTAAAGGAGAAAAGTGGATATCTTTTTAGATGAAGAATTAGCATCATAAAATTCCATACCCATCTTAATGAAAGCCTTTGCCTACTGGCAATTAAAAAAAATGTTTTGTGGAAGTTTATATAATTCAGAGAATATATAATCCTTATGCAAACAATATAGAGAAAAAATAAGGAAAGTTAGAAAACTCATTTTATGAGGTATGATTGTAATCTTGATATCAAGAATAAAACAAAAAAATGTGGGTCACTTTCATGTATAAATACACAAAAAAAATTCTCTATACAATATTAGTAAATTAAATCTAGAAATGCAAGTAAAGTTAAACATCATGCTTAGTTAGAGCTCTTTCCAGGAACTGCAGGATGTTTTAACATTTTAAAAGTTTAATGTTATTTATTTTTTTTACATTTAGTTAATTAAATGAGAGAACGAATAGGATCATCTGAAAATATGTAGATAAATAAGATTCAGCAACCATTTAAGATTGATAAGCTTCTTGACAAACTAGAAATAGTAAAGAACTTCTTAAATTGTAACAATATGGCCACCAAAACTGAAATACATAATGCTCATAACATTAAATCATTAAGACGGTTCCCATTAAATTTAAAATCAGAACATTTCTGTATGAACAATGTGCCTAGAGTTCTTAGCCTGAAAGAGATGTAAGTATATTGGTTAATTACAGGAAACATATTTGGTAAACATAGAACAATTTTAAATATAAACAGACTATTAGGGTAAATAAGAATTTAAGCAGTGAATTTTGGCTGCATGATTAATATAGAAAAACAAATAGCATTCCTAGTAAACTGAAATTACCAAATTAAAAATAATTTAACAAATAAATTCATTCAGAGTAGTTACCAAATTCTTTGGTAGGAAGGAAAATATAAACATGTGTAAGATCTTTACGAATAAAAGTTATAAAATTTTATAAAGTTTTAGAAGTATTGAAAAAAATTAATGTAGACATATACCATTTTCGTGGGTGAGAAGGTTTAGTATTTCAATATTATTAATCATCTCCATATGAATATAAAAATTAAGTGAAAACCAATTAAATCTTGAAAGAATTTTCCATGTAACATACTCTTTCTAAAATTCATTAGATGGGAAAATGTATCCAATAGAATTATATAAAATAATATGGGAATCTTGGTTGTCCTTCTAGATATCCAGTGATGTTATAAAGCTATATAATTAGAGAAAAAAGCTTAAAAATATTCTATCTATGATGGAAATCTGGTATATGAGAGAGATTGCATCTTGAATCTGCGGGTAAATGAAGAAATACTTCAGAGATAGCACTAAGTTGAAATCACTCTGCCCATAGGACATAGTATAAACATAGAAGAAATTAAATTGGATGCATACCTCATCCCATTCTCAACATTAATTCGATATATCAAAGTCATAAATGTGAAAATAAGTGCAATTTCTACTAGAAAATCTAGAAAACTATCTTCATTGCCTCAAAGGAAGTATATCTTAAATTATGACATAAAATTTAGGATAGGTATCTTAAAGGTAAAATTTGATAACAAGACTCTTAAAATTAAATCCAGCATCTCTGTAAAAACAAAAACCACAGACAGATTAAAGAGAAAATCACAGACGAGGAGAAGATACTAAGAACATAACTAATAGTGTAGAGAGAGTTATGATCAAGAACATATAAATACTTTTAACAGTGGAAAAAGGGGCCCACCGTGTAAACAGTTTACTTGTAAAAGTTAAGTAAAAGTGTTCCCTTAACATGAAAAAAATCCTCATCCTCACTAGAAATCAGAAAAAAAGCAACAAATCCATGACCTATTTTAGATCCATCCTACTGGCAAAGTGAAAAGATCTGATATTATAACTTTTAGTAAGGACATACAGAAAAAAAAAAAAAAAAGAAGAAGAAAGCTTGCATATTACTTGAGGAAGGATCAGTAGGTGAAAACAAGTTTGGGAGCAATTCGGCAACCGATCCCCATTGCTGAGCATGCTAAATATTACCTAAGAATTCCATTTCTAGAAATCCATCCTTGAGGTGGAAGCAAGAGGCGATAAAGCGAATATGACCCTTGTCGCCATTGTTGTGTTGGTTGTTAAACACACGGAGGTGAGGTCGTGTATGGTTACTATTGTGTGTGGTTATATATTTTTTCAGAACCAAAGTAGTGTTTAAAATGAAAAAGCCACAGGGACGCCTGGGTGGCTGGGTTGGTTAAGCTTCCGTCTTTGGCTCAGGTCCTGATCTCCCAGTGTGTGGGTTCGAGCCCCGCGTCGGGCTCTGTGCTGACGGCTCGGAGCCTGGAGCCTGCTTCGGATTCTGTGTCTCCCTCTCTCTCTGCCCCTCTCGTGCTGCCACCCTGTCTCTCTCTCTCACTCAAAAATAAGTAAGCATGTAAATTTTTTTTTAAATTAAAAAGCCATTACATTCTTCTGTGTTCAGGATTTCTCCCCCACGCCACCCCTTTTTGGTAAATCCAAATGCAAAAGCACAAGATTATGTCAAACAAAAATTGACAGCACGGGTAAATATGCTATTTTTCCCACTTACTTGCGCTTGAAGGGTTTAAGGAAGACGCTTGAAGGTTGTGTGCTTCTCACATCACAGGAACATTTTCCTTTGGAACCGATTTTTTATTTTGCGTTGGAACTGGAAAGCTGCAGAGTCTGAATGGCCACTCCTTCCCCTGACTAATGTACCTGTCATCAGTGAAAAGACTTTCTCTGAGTCAAGGGCTTGAGCCAAAAGCTCAATTTCTAAAACATTTCATATACCACTTTGCTAGCTGAAAATAAGGCATCTGTTTGTTTTGTGTGTTGTTACATCTCCCGGGCCAAGATGAGCTTCTCGTGCCCGTTGGTGCTCAGCGAAGGCTTGATGGATGAGCAGGGTTGCAAAATGTATGATTTCTCTGGTGTTACGAGTGATCCCTTTCCCTGTGTGTTATATAAAATTCCTATAAAAAACATGCACGGCAAGCAAAATCCAAAAAAAGTGGACTTTCTGAGAATATGTTCATCTTCTTTCTTACAGCTGCTTAGGAATTCACTTCTACTGGAATCTCCTGAAGAGCAGAGACTCCTTCATAATTGCCTGTCTGAAGGATGGCAGGCTGAGATGGTTTTCCTCGGGCCCCACGGGCAGTCTCTGACCTTCCGAACCGCATTGGCAGCTGGACCACCCGGACGACGTGGCGTCAGAGAAAGACCCAGAGCGGAAATGGAGACGTGTGGGGTGCACCCTTGAGATGAGAGGCTGTGAGCACAAGCTGGTGAGAATTTGCTTTCAGCCGCCTACTCTGGCGCTGGTTGAAGCCAAAGGTAGGCTCTGGAACAGTGATCCTGAGTGCCCAGGGGACATCTACAGGTCACCACTTGCACGATTTGGATTTGTTTACTGCCACCATCGAGTCATTTTGGCGCTGAGTCTTAGGAGCCCTAACTGGCTGCAAACTCTGGAAGAGGAGAGTTTATGAGGATGCGGCACGCTTTGCCTCTAAAGGACTCCCTAAAGAGGCCATGTCACTTCTTGGTTTGAGTGGATGCAAGCTGCAATAACTAGCTCTTTCAGTTGGAAAGGATTTCCTAAAGTACCAGCTATAACGGGCCCTAAAGGCATCCCCTTGTGTAGGGCCCCGTGCCTTCTAGTGTTCACTTCCCACTTTTTGTCGTGGGACTCGACAGGGCACACAGGGCAGCCTGTGTTTCCCTCTGGCCAGCATGCTGTCATCAACACAGTGACACAGCATGGGTTTCTGTGCAAGGTCGAGCCAATCAAGGTCATGGCCTACATGTTCGCAGAGAAGATGGTTGAAAAAGTGATATCGTTAACTTAGCCTAGGGTGATGCATGATTATGTGTGGACTTAGAGCTGTCCATCTTCAATGAGGATGAATTCCGATCCCCTTTCTCAATGAGAATTGAAAAGAATGCTGGTATATCTGATATCTTTTTCTGCATAATAAGCCAACCCAAAATGTAGTGGCCTCAAAGAAGAGTTTATTTAACTTCTGATGGTGTGGATGAGTAATTTTGGCTGGGCTTCTTTGAAGGGATCTTCTGATCTTTCCAGGGCACGCTCATGCGGCTGCGGTCAGCTGCTGGGTCGGCGCAGGTCTGATGGTCTAATGTGGCCTTGGCCAGGTGGCTCTTCTCTGCTCCAAATTGTCTGTGATCCTGCACAGGCTAGCTCCTGTAGAGGTGGAGAAACCCAGGGCCAGAAGACGAGAGATACAAAATACAACGGATGAGATCTGCCGGGCCATCACCTGAGGCAGTGGCCGGAAGGGAGGTAGGGGAGCATAAAAGATCATCTACTCCATGGCGGGAGAGCCGTTGGTGCTCCCAAGCCTGGAGGTAGTGCTTCATCGCAAGCTACATCAACAGCCATATTTTCTCTTTAAAATTGCTCAGGCCTTCATCGACAGTTTGAAGCGTCTCCTCATTTGAAAATAAAAATTGACGACAATTAGACAAAAAATACAAAAAAATATATAATGTTTTCATGAATAAAAAAGAAGTCAGGAAGGAGTACTAGGGGTGCCTGAGTGGCGCATTCAGTTAAGCATCTGACTCTTGATCCCGGCTCCGGCCATGCTTTCACGGTTCGTGAGTTTGAGCCCCCGTTGGGCTCTGTGCTGATGGTGTGGAACCTGCTTGGTCTTCTGTCTCTCCTTCTCTCTGCCCCTCCCCTGCTTGTGCTCTCTCTCTCCAAAATAAATAAACCAACTTAAAAGAGGAAGGAGTACTAAAAAATTTACAAATGTAAAGCCCCTGCTAATATATTATTGCAACACATCAAGTTTGTGTTACCAGGAGAGGTTCAGAGAGGGAACCAACAGCTTCAAAGTTGGGCTTAATGCAACAGAAGTCACTTCTCACAGTCAAAGTAGTCCAATGGGTTGGTTTAGGTTGGTGATCCTCCTCAGGGTGATGTAGGGTCCCAGACCCTTCTCCAAGGCCCCAGGTGGTCTGTTGGGTCCTTGGCAACTTGGGGTCAGGGGGAAGAGGAGAATGAGGAGAGGAACACAAAGAATTATCGTGACCCTCACGTAGACTTGGCTTCCACCATTGCTGCACACGTCCAGCGGCCAGATTGCAGCCGCGATGTTGACATAAAACATGCATATACAATTCAAAAAGAGGCAAAATTAGCGATCTCAGCAGGCAGCATGGTGGTCGCTTAAGGCGCTGATCACAAGGTCGTGTGGGGGACAGTCAGTGGGCTGGCATAGCTCTATTCCTAACCTGACGTGCATTTGATCACCTGGAGGTCATTCATGGAGCTGTATAGTTATGATTTATGTCATTTCCTGTGTATGTGTGACACTTTCATTTTAAAAGCTTAAAAAAATTTTAAAAGTTTTTTTTATTACATTTATTTATTTTTGAGAGACAGAGAGAGACAGCATGAGCAGGGGAGGGGCAGAGACAGAGGGAGGCACAGAATCAGAAGCAGGCTCCAGGCTCCGAGCTGTCAGCACAGAGCCTGATGCAGGGCTCGAACCCAGGAGCTGTGAGAGCATGACCTGAGCCAAAGTCAGATGCTTAACCGACTGAGCCACCCAGGCGCCCCAAACTTTAAAAAAATTTTAAAGTTTAAAATACTTTAAGGTGTTTAAGAGAAACAAAAGATAGGCCACAAACAAGGAAAAAAAATATTTGCAAATCATGTCTGACAAAGGACTTATACCAAGAGTATATAAAGAACTCCAAAAACTCAACAAGAAAAGAAACAACTCGCTCAGACAATGAATGGGAGCAGCACTTGAACAGACTATTCACCAAAGGAAATAATACGGAAGAGAAAGAAAAGATGCTTCACGTCATCAGTCATGAGGGAAATGCATATATTTTATTTATTTTTTTATTTTTGAGACAGAGAGAGACAGAGCATGAGCGGGGGAGGGGCAGAGAGGGAGGGAGACACAGAATCTGAAGCAGGCTCCAGGCTCTGAGCTGTCAGCACAGAGCCCGACGCGGGGCTCGAACACACGGACCGCGAGATCGTGACCTGAGCCGAAGCCGGACGCTCAACCGACTGAGCCACCCAGACGCCCCAAGAAATGCATATTAAAACCCCAATGAGATCCCACCGCACAAGCTATCGGCAGGGCTAAAAACAGACAAACCAGTCTGGCCTATTCTTACTTAACTTTGAATCTGATGCTCAGATTTTGCTCTTGGAAATAAAGGTGGAGACTGTGACACATTTGCAGTGCAATTATATTACCCTTCTTTAAATCCTACCATTGTGGAGCCAAATGTTTACGTGAGATTATTTTATGTGCCCACCGACTGGCGTCTGAAAGAGCTGCATTTTGGCACAGGTTAAAGCCTGTTTTAGGAACAACCCAGTGAAACTCATAGTTTTATCTGCCATAGGGAGGTTATTGGGAACACTGGCCACCTCACTTCTAAGAGGACACTCCTTGGGGATTGAAGAAGCAAGACTGTCTGGGTGTGTCTTGGGAAATCGCCTTTTGCCCTGGGAGCGGAGTGGCCGGGTCAGCTGGGAGACAGGGAGGGGGCATCCCCACGAGGAACTGTGACAAGCCGTGTGCCCACAGTCCCTGTCCAGAACCCGCAACATCTCTCGGGAAGACGCTTTTCCTGGGTGCTGGTGTTGCCCCTTTAACGAGCGGCTAAGTCGTTTTAACCGTGCTCCCATTCTGAGACGCGGAGCAGGGACGGGCATCAGTTCCTCGTCTCTGCTGTCTTCGTGTTTCTCACTTCGCTCCTATGATTTCTGCAAAATAAGATCAAGACAAATAAAATAAAATGAGGCGACAAGAAATAAAATGAAATAAAATGGCATTTACCTTTTCCCTCCTCCCTCTACTAACAGCAGAGCACCCCCTGCTATGTAAACCACAGTGGAAACGAAGCAGAGACATAAATTGGGAGGAGTGAGGCCCTCGGTCTAGTCCAGAGTACCCAGGACCTTCTAGACATGAGCTCTCTCTGCCTCTTTGTCTCTGTCTCTCTGTCTCTCCTCCTTTTTCAATCTCTGTCTCCTTCTCGTGCACACACACAAACACATATCCATCCATCCATATTTTGTGCGATATTTCAAAGCATATATGAAACGGGGGCGCCTGGGTGGCTCAGTCAGTTAAGCGTCCAGCTCTTGGTTTTGGGTCAGGCCCTGATCTCACGGTCTCGTGAGTTCGAGCCCTGCATTGGCTCCGTGCTGACAACGCGGAGCCTGCTTGAGATTTTCTCTCTCCCTCTCTCTCTCTGCCCTTCCCCTGCTCACGTTGTCTCTGTCTCTCTACAAAATACATAAATAAACTTAAGAAAATAAAAGCATATATGAAACCAAAAGCATTAAGGGCCAAACAGCTGATTGTACCAGTATAGACCCTAGAAAAACATCTGAGCCAACTAATAGCTTATTTATGACAAAGGTTAGCTACTGTTTAAGGGTAGCATACATTGTAAATAGAGGTGGTATAATTAAGGTCTAAGTCTTCCTGGAGAGCTGTGCACCCCTGTAATGAGGCCTGGAGAGAGATAAGGATCAGGTATCTTAGTA
Organism: Lynx canadensis; assembly: GCF_007474595.2. Taxonomy (NCBI): domain Eukaryota; kingdom Metazoa; phylum Chordata; class Mammalia; order Carnivora; family Felidae; genus Lynx; species Lynx canadensis. The sequence continues at coordinate 233,838,888 of NC_044303.2, read as the reverse complement.
ACTAAACCTCTGTCTTACCTCCATCTAATACCTTAAGATAATAAAGGCCAGGGAGTTAGTTCTGTGGGTTAATTAATGTGCTAGAGACAGAAATGTTTTTATTCATCAGGAAAAAAAGGATAAAGAAATGTCCTTGGCTACAAGGAGAAACTCACCAAGACGGCAGATTCTCAGATCTGATGGTCATCTTACCTCTAACACATCCATCCATTCATCCATCCATCCATCCATCCATCCAAGAGATTTAATGGTTTTGTGGGAAGTGGGGGACACATCCAAGGGGCATAGAAAGGAGCCGAGGGTCCTTGTGGTGGGAAAGGGGACCCCGTGTTCTCGATACCTGTTGATGGTGGTCAACATCTCAGCAGGCCATCCTGTAGCAAAAAGAAAAAATAATTCTGAGAGATTCTCTTCCCCCAAATCAGATATAGCTCGGGGTTTCAGCCCACGCTGAAATCCTGCTAGGGGCTTCTAGGAATACTTGGGACCTCCCTCCCATAGACACTCCCCAACACACATACTCACACACACACACACACACACACACACACACACACGCTTGTGAGAATGCTCAGGGGATAAGATAGAATTTTACTGTAAATCTGAGAGTTTTGTAAACGCGGTGTGTGAACATTTCTGATTGATGGATGGGTTGATGGAGAAGGATGTTAACAGATGTCGGTGGCAGGGCACGCCACGAGGGCATCCCGCCCTCACCTGCCATTCCCTGCACATCTGTCACGTGCGCCATGCAGTAAGTTTGGGGACAGTGCGGATCCCCTCACACCCTCTCTCTGAACGATAAGTGGTAACGATCATTTTGTCTCACGGTTTCTACACTCCCTGGAGTGGATGCAGGCCTGGGCCGGGGCTGAGCTGTAGAACAATCTCCTTTTCCCCAGAGCGGAAAGAGACAGGTGCCGCGTCGTCACCCACCCAGCAGCTGGTTTTGGATCATGGATGCACGTGATTGTTTCCCTGCTCCTTCCTCATGGTCCTTTGGCCCGAGGTGTGCCTACAGCAGGTGAGGTGTGAAGAAGGACATCCTCTCTTTTCCGCACGATCATTTCTAAGGTTCACTGCTCACCTTCCGGACGATGGCAGGTGACAGGTCTGCGGCCCCTGTCTGCAGAGGTACTGTCATCTTTAAAAACCTTGGAGCATTTGAACAAACAGCTCAATTGCCTCCTACAGGTCTCCCTGTCAGGATAAATGTCTTCACAATCGCTTCCCCAAAGCTCGCTTTTGCCCCCACCCTGGGAAAGCATGGGGATGTCTGAGCTCCTGAGGAGAGGAGAGTGTCTTGCAATATTTTTTGATAACACTTACAGAAAACAGAAGCGGCATTTATGCGCACCGAGATGGCGTTATGATCTCATAAGGAGAAATTTACCATCACAAAAGCCATTTATCTTTTAAAGCCGGCAGAGGGAAAGAGCCTGCCTAGATTTTATTGGGTTCTGTGCCACAAAATGTAGGCTTTGTTCAGAAAGGATAAGATCTGGTTTTGATCAAAATTACCATCATTTTTTTCCCCCTGTGTCATTTGTGCAATTATTGGTTGATGAAACTTGCTGAAACAAAAGGAGTGTGGGCCGTGGCACAAGTCAACGCTCAAGCGTCAACTTAGGGCGAGTTTGGCTACTTTTGCTTTTGGATTGAGGTTTAACACGGGTCTTTTCTTCTTCCTTTGGCTTCGTGTACCTTTCCAAAGAGTGTGCGTTTATGCGTATTGTGTGTGCGAGCTGTGCGCTTGTGTGGTTTGCGGCGTGTCTGTGTGCCTGTTTTATGTGTATGTTGTACGCATGGTATCCGTGTGTATGTTTTGTCCACGTGGTGTGTGTGCGTGATGAGTGTGTTTTATGTACGAGTGTGGGGCACGTGTGTGTACGGTGTATAGATGTGCTGTACATGTGTCAGGGACACGCGTGTGTGTGTGTGTGTGTGTGTGTGTTTCTGGTGTGCGTCTGCTGCCTGTGTCTATAATATCTTCCCACCCTGTGAAACAGAAGTTTTGTGCCCTCCTTATCTTAGCACAGACACCTCCACTAACAAAAGCTCCTTAATAGTCAATATTCACAACATGTTTTCAAATATTTGCCCAACTCAGGCTCAAAGCTTAATTGCTACGTTACTATCACAGGAGTCCTTGGAATAATTGGGTTTACCAAATCCGGCCTGAGTGATGCTCACGTACGCGTCTTCCTGCCAAGGAGCACCTGTCAGACCCGCCAACCCCTGCAAGGCAGAAGCACAGCCGTGGAAGTCGGATGTTATCACTAAAGGCTGCAGGAGACGTGGCTGGAGTCTGGGCAAATACGTACAGAAATGGGTCCTGCCACATAAATAATGGCAACCTTGCGTCCGCTTCACCAAGAATTATGCAGGTGGCAGAAATACACTGAATGGGATGAGAAGCTGACCACTAGGAAGCTTGTGAAATGGAAACATTCGTAAGAGAGAACAATTTTAATTTTGTTTAATTATTTTTTTTTAACGTTTATTTATTTTTGAGACCGAGAGAGACCGAGCATGAACGGGGGAGGGTCAGAGAGGGAGACACAGAATCCGAAGCAGGCTTCGGGCTCCGAGCTGTCAGCACAGAGCCCGACGCGGGGCTCGAAGTCACGGACTGTGAGATCATGACCTGAGCCGAGGTCGGACGCCCAACCGACTGAGCCACCCAGGCGCCCCAAGAGAGAACAATTTTTAAGTTGTTGAATGCTACTGTGGCCCTTGAAGCCAATCACACGACCCTCTATCATGGAGAGTTTCCACTCACAGAGTTGCTCAGATACTGGTGCACAGGTCCAATTTATTTTTGCAACAAGGATATGTATTTTATGAAGTGGCTGAAATTGGAAACTCTTTAATGTTTATTTATTTATTTTAGAGAGAGCTAGAATGTGCACGCGTATGCACATGAATGAGGGAAGGGCAGAGAGAGAGAGAGAATCCCAAGCAAGCCCCACGCTGTCAGCGCAGAGCCCAGCATGGGGCTTGGTCCCAAGAACCTTGAGATCATGACCTGGTCAAAAATACAGGAGTCAGCCACTTAACTGACTGAGCCACCCAGGCGCCCCTAGAAATTCTTTAAACCTGTAACTCAATACAGGTCAGTTACATACGGCTTTGCAAACAAACAAACAAACAAACAAAACTCAAATGTAATTAGAAAATTGTAATTGCAGAATCTAACTGGTATCTGAAAATGCAAATGTTTTTCGGACCAGAAGTTCTTGAGCACACAGGGCCGCTGGAGCACAGCCCGCATCAGCGGGTCAGCCATGGGCACCGGGGCGGGGGGGGGGGGGTCCTGGGATGGCATCCTTCTCACGGCCTCCGTCCTAAGATCACTGTGCTTCTTCCTGAGCCACACTACCCCGGACAAGGAGCCTGATCCTTCAGAATTCACCTGTTCGCATAGGTCACAAGGAAATGATGAAATCCCATGGCCGGCGGGATTGTCATGAACAAACAGGAATACTCAAGAGCAACTCTTTGTAAGCCCAAAATTCTTCTCCCAGGACTTCAGGCCTTGTATTTGCTCCTCTGACTCAGCACCCACTCACTGGACCAATTTCAGGTCTCAGCGGTGGACACATCTGACCTCTTCCTGCGCACGTGTCTACTTCCTCTGCCGGAAATGCGCGTACCCCCTACGAGACTATAGATTTTTGAGACAGATAGACGTAGGAAGACATTTGTTCAAAAACAAACAACTGTCATCATTCTCCCAGCTCTGTATTTCAATTCTTCCAAAACGACACAGTAGAAACAGAGCTGTTGACGACTGGGGACAAAATTATACACCTACTCTGAAGGTGAGGTTTCTTTTGTTGACTATCTTTCTCAAAGAATTAGTGTTGAACTCTGCTTTAAGATATATGGCCAAAAATTTCATCAAATAACGTTGACAGCCTCTCTCAAACATATACAGTAATGTTAAAAGATTCCATATGAATAAGAATTAACTTTCTGCAGTTTAACCTAAATTTACGATTGAATGGAAGTCGGAATGAACACAATAGGCGCCGGGGTCTACAAGGTGCATTTGCGTGTCGTGCCATGGGCACGGCCGACGGGCTGTGTGAACCTGGGCAGGATGCCCGGCCTCTCTGCGCTGTTTCCTCATCTGTAAGCTGGGGGCAGCAGGGGTCGCTGTCCAGGGGCCCACGTGCAGATTGAACTTGTCATTGGACGTGGAGGGAGCGGTAGTGACAGGGCGGCCCATACAACGCACGGGGCACTTACTCATTCTTGTCAGGACGAACCCATCCCAGAACTTTGGGCTTCTATTTGTGTCTCCTTATTAACCCTCAGCACATGGAACTTGCATTATTTATTCACCTTCCTGTCTCCTTTTTGAGACTTGGCTTCAAGACTTTTTCCCCCTTCGTCTCCAGTCCATGTAACCAGGGAAACGGTCAGCAAATGGTTGCTGAATGAGTGAATGAATGAGCGTCTCTGAATCAAAACTTTCAGTGCTTCTATAACCTACAACAAACTCAGGGACCTAACATGAAAAAGTCTCCGTAATCTGTGTGCAGCCTCCTTCAGAGGCCAGGTTCCTCAGCAAATACCCACTAGTGTTGTCTTTGGGGTAAGAGAACTGCTCCTGGCTCCCCAAACGTCCCTGTGTTTTTCTAGTTTTGATTTTTCTTTCTTTCCCCTGATCACATATTTTCATCTAAACCTGTCACTTAGATTTAGGAAAACACACGGAGAGAGCATAACTTAAGACTGATTAAGTAGAGGAGTCTGGGTGGTTTAGTCGGTTGAGCATCTGACTTCGGCTCAGGTCCCGATCTCGCGGTTCGTGGGTTTGAGCCCCACATTGGGCTTTGGGCTGACAGCTCAGAGCCTGGAGCCTGCTTCGGATTCTGTCTCCCTCTCTCTGTGCCCCTCCTCACTTGTGTTCTGTCGCTCTCTCTCAAGAATAAATAGTGAGAAAACAACAACAACAACCGATTAAGTATATTTTGGAGGGTTTGCAGAAAAAAATATTTTTACACAGTTTAAAAAATTATAGATTAATGCATATTCCTGGGGCGCCTGGGTGGCTCAGTCAGTTGAGTGTCCAACTCTTGATTTCAGCTTAGGTCGTGATCTATCTCATGTGGTGAGATCAAGCCCCACACGGGGCTCCCTGCTGAATGTCAAGCCTGCTTAAGATTCTCTCTGTCTCTCTCTCTCTCTCTCTCTCTCTCTCTCTCCCTTTGCCCCTTCCCTGCTCATGCTCCTGTGCTTTCTCTCTCTCTGAATGAATACATAAATAAAATATAAAAAATAAATTCATGCATATTCCCAATCACCATCGATTAAATATGGTGAAATCTTATTTGTAAAATTTGTAAATAAGCACTCTAATTCGGTTTGCGTCTTGTCCGCCATTAGGTAAATTTTAAAGGCAATGGTCACAGAGTAGAGCGCCGAAAAGGATGTAGGTCTTAACATTTTTAATTAATCGTATTTACTGAAAACAAATCGTAAACAGGATGACACGGGGATTCATTTCTCTGCAAGCAGGTGAGAAGCGTCGTCAGTTTTGTTCTAGAATTGCACTTCTGAACGGCTCAACTTCTGCGAAGAAGATTTAGACACACAGAGCGTTTTTACTTCGATGAATTTATATTTTGTACTGAGATATAATAAAATTGTCACAGGCTTCAGGGTCATCAAATGTGCATAAATTCGTCACCAAGTTTACACGAAGAACGCGTCGCAAACACGCACCGGCAGGCACACGTAAGACTCTTTCTACATGTGCGTCATCGGTAGGTGAGGGCAGGACCTTCATTTTTAAGGCCTTTGCACAGGCGTGACTCACGCCAAGGGTCCTCCTTCCTGTCCCCGCCCCCTCACCTGCTGCACGCTCAGGGCCCTTGGCAGGTCACAGAAATAGCCACAGAGGCAGCACACTGTCAGCAGAAGGCACGACACTAACATTCACTCTGGTCTCTTCCCGGGGGTCTTCAGATTCCTCATTGTCCCATGAAGAAGGACGCTGGCCAGCGATTATCGTAAGCATCCAGACATGGGAAGGATGTATGCTGTGCAAGAATCAGGAAAGACACAGATTACGGACACAAGTGGACTTCGGTGAACTCGATGTGGTGGCTCACAACCCAGTGAAAAGGAAATAAAGGAGGTAAGTGAGACCTTGGGGATTCGGAAGGGGTCCCCGTGCTGCCAGGGTCCTTCAAGTCTCTCCGTCCCTTCTCCTTCCTCTGTCTCTAGCCCTCTCCTCCCTCTGTCTCTCTCTCTCTCCCTCTCTCTCAATGGCCCATGCAAACACACACACAGACACACACACTCAATTTCTTTCCTTCAAGCACAGAAGGAAGTTTGCTAGGGTCAAGTGATAAATAGCATCTTGTAGGAAAAAAAAAAATCAAACAGTCACAGACGATGACTAATGGGCAAGGCAGGCATGGATGAGGCAGAGAAAAATGTTGCCCATGAAGAATTTCAAACATTAGATTTACTTAATTTTTAAAAACGTCCTTGCCGTAAGTAAACAGATGGGAGTGCCAAACAATAGCGAAAATCAAACCTCATCTGTTATGTTTATTGGCAATATAAAATCGAGCCGGTGTCATTGGGTGCAATTTATCTCAGGGAGGAGAGAGAAATCCAGCACTGGTTCCGGGCTCTCTTCTACTCACCGTCTTCCTCTTCCTTGATTCTTCCAGCTAAATTATAAAGGGAAAGGGGACGAAGCAAAAGGGAAAGTGCTCAGTGAAAAACAACGGCCCTAATGCACTGTGAATAAATGCAGCGTTTTCCTTAAAACCGAATCTTTATTAACCTCCATGCTTTCTGCTCAGGACCCCGAGGGCTGATGGCAGGGCTCCTGTGTGCAGCGACCATGCCTCTGGGCCCTGACGGCGGCTGGAACCTTTCCCAAGGCTGCCGAGGGTGTTTTGAGACCTGAAGTCAGAGGTCCTGAGTTTCCTCACATCGGCTCCCAGCTTCTCTGATCTGTTTCCTCATCTGAAATTTGGGATAATAAGATCTGCTCCGTCTCTGCCCTTGAAGTTAAACGAGTCAAGGTAAGTAGGAAAAAACCCGATGAGGTGTGTTATGGGCTGAATTGTGTCCCTCGGTTGTCGTATGTGGTCGCACCCCTTACCCCCTTATCATACTTGGAGATACGGCCTTGACGAGGTGATGCAGTTAAAAGGAGGCCGCTGGGGCGGGTCCCCAGGCCGTCTGCTCAGCGTCCGTGTAAGAAGAGGACATCTGGACAGAGACCCCAGACATCCGCTTGCAGAGGGAAGACCACGTGGGGGGACCAGTGGGAGTAGCATCCGCCCCCCCCAAGGACAGAGGTGTGAGGAGGAACCACACCCGCCAGGGCCCTGATCTTGGACTTCCGGCCTCTGGAAGGGTGAACGAATAAAGTTCTGTTGTTGCGACGCCCTGTCTGTGGTGTTTTCTCCTGGCAGCCGTGGAAAATGAATACAGGATGTGAGTCATTATACGACTATGATCGATGGCGTGAAAACCATGCACATCATCTGGAAGGTCACAGAGCTGCGAAGGGACGGGAGCACCAGCTCCCATCACCGTCCTCTCCTGGGGAAACATACCACCCTTGCCTCGGGCGCCCTGACTTCAGATGAGCGAATTTGCTTTGAGAAGAAACACTGTTTCCCGCTCTCCGTTTCTCATCCCTCCCCACACCTAACCCGCTGGCGCATTTTCCGGCCCCTAATGACTGAAAACCAATTTTACAAACTTCAACCGTGGGAGGCATGGCAAGCCTGGAGAAGCTTAAGAGGAAATGAATATTTATAAATGAAAAGGGCAGAGGTTAACCATGCAATAGAGCATCATTAAATATCTTTTCCCTTAAAGCATTAAATATTTTGTGGGTATTTTATACCTTGCGCAAATGTTAAAAATGTCAATATTTATGCCGGCCATGCAATGCTAGAAGGGAGTACAAACATGGTGATTTTTTTTTTTTTGCATTACGCAATGCTAATTTAAAACACGATGGCAAATAATTTATAATTATATAGATATGGAAATGTCTTTGCCCCTTGAACTCCCTAAACCACTAAAATGTGATTTATTTTTTTATTTTTCTTGCTGCCTAAAGACCTTTTAAAATTTAATCTTTGTTGGTTTCCAGAAGATGGATGTCTTGGGCAGTGGATTTGGATCAGGAAAATGAGCCCCTCATGTCCCTGTCTATATTTCATTTCCACCTGGGTTGCTACTGACAGCTGTCCCTTTCAGTAACCACTGAAAATTAATTATTGAGTCCCCCATATCACAGGTTTGGGTTTAAATTCTGAGCCGAGAGCAAAATCTTTCCAAAGATTTCCTTCAACCGGGGAAGTCCCGCTGTGCCCAAAGGCGAGTGATTTATTTTTACCCTCTTTCCATATCACCCTGCAGGTAATGCCTTCAGAAATGAATCTAAACTCTATTTTAGAGTCCAAGGCCAAAATGCCAAATATTTCAGGTGTCCAGGGATCCCTTGGCATTGATTTGGGAATGAAAATTAAATAATAGGAAGCAAAAACCTAGACCGGTCCAAAGAGCTAATGGTTATTTTAATTCTCGATTGTAGTGGCTATTGTCTTTTCTTCTTCCAGGTTCTCTGAGCAGCAGATTTGCATCTCAGCCTGCCTTCACTCAGGGCCACTTGTTAAGATTCTTTGTCCGCCTTTGGATGCTGAGATCCTGAGAGGCACAGCCCCTGATCCCCGGTGTGCCCGCCCCCGCCGGCCCTGACCAGCGCTCCCCCGGGTGTCTGAAATGGCTTTCCCGCAGGGAGGGCCTCACGGTGCCTCATGAACATTAGTGTTGGAAGTGCAGGGGGTCAGGTGGGCACATAGAAATAGAGTCATCAGGACGGGAAGAGATGTGTGTCTCACAAGGAGAGTGGAACTTCGGTCCATCTGAGACTTCGGCTCGATCACGATCTCGTGATTCGTGGGTTCGAGCCCCGCGTCGGGCTCTGTGATGACAGCTCGGAGCCTGGAAGCTGCTTCGGACTCTGTGTCTCCCTCTCTCTCTCTGCCCCTCCTCCATGCGCACTCTGTCTCTGTGTCTGTCTCTCTCTCAAAAATAAGTAGACACACAAAAAAGAAATCAGCATTAAAAAAAATATTTTATTTATTTTGAGAGAGAGAGAGAGAGAGAGCGTGCACGTGGGGGAGGGACAGAGAGGGAGAGAGAGAATACCGAGCGGGCTCTGAGTTGTCAACGCAGAGCCCGACTTGGGGCTTGATCCCACGAATCATGAGATCGTGACCTGAGTTGAAATCGTGAGTCGGACACTTAACCAAGTGAGCCACCCAGGTCCCCCCAGAAATCAGCGTTTTAAAACATATATCGGTAAAATCATCACAAAGGCTCCAGTGTGCGCTGGTAAAAAGAGTCCCATGTCTTACCAAGACTTTTCTTTTTTAAGGAAATCTAGACAGAACCAACGAAAGAGCCTCTCTGGCAAGACCTCCAACAGGAGAGTCTGAATGGTAACACAGATGCCCGAGGTCCCCATGTCCTCTGCCCAGCCCGCGCCCTGCTCTGTGGTTCTGCTTCAAAGAGAGAGAGAGAGTGCCAGGGGCACCTGGATGGCTCAGTAAGTTAAGTGTCTGATTTGGGCTCAGGTCATGATCGGGCAGTTCCTGAGTGCAAGCCCCGTGTCGGGCTCCGTGCTGACAGTTCAGAGCCTGGAGCCCGCTTGAGATTCTGTGTCTCCCTCTCTCTCTGCCCCTCCCCTGCTCACTCTCTCTGTCTCTCTCTCTCTCAAGAATGAATAAACTTAAAACAACAAAAAACCAAAGATTGAGTGCCACCTCATGTCCTTCTCCAGAGAAGCATCCACTTGACTCAAAACCATGGTGGCAAGGCCCCTGTGGCTGACAGCAGAAAGCATGGGGCATTTTGCTGTGTACTCCATTGAAAACCCCTGGGAGACACGTTTGTCTTCTCATAGATTGTGTTCCCAGGAAACAGAGGCTGACTTGGAGTTTGGACAGCAAGATGCTTCCCGGAGATCAACACCCGGAAGGGGAAGGGAGGAAGCAAGATGGGCAGGGGAGGAAGTGGAATTTTTGATGTCAGGCTGACAAAGCACGGCCTCTTCTTCCCTGGCAGGGGCCTCCGGAATGGGCCGTGCCCACCAGAGTATCCTGGGTCAGGCTGGCAGGACCAGGCTCCCTGCATGTCTGACTGCAGGCTCTGGCAAGGCTGTGCCCTCCGTGAGATGGCAGAGCCTCAAGTCTCCATCTTAGGAACCTTGTGTTACCCACGTGCCCCATCGTCAGGCATCAGGTTTTCCATGAAGGGGTCTTGAGAGACAATCAGCCTTCTTCAACGGCCTCCTATCAGACTGTCCCTTTGCCTTCACAGGGTCAACAGTTACTCTGCCTTCCCTCTGCTTTCCTGCGTGGAAAAACATGGCTTTTTCTCAATGCCCCATGGTTAGCAAGCAAAGGGACCCACCCGTCCAAGAAGGCAGTGCGGGAACTTGAACATCCCTTGGGGATCTCACTCCCACATCCACTGGCTCATCGACATCACTTCCAAACAGATGCACTACTCTGGACGTTCTGAGAAATACTCCCCATCTTCTTACAGTTCTATGTAATAAAAAATGTCAGTAAACAGAACACATGAAGACCTTCACTGGATGAGTGGAAGCCTAAGACCAACAATGCAGTCAACAGCCATCACAAGGGCCTCAGTGAAGGGACAGGGTGACCTGGCAGTGTTGAGAATGGCCTGTAGTTTCAGGGCCTGTGTTTCAGCCAGTGGGTCCAGCAGGAAACCCATTTCGCCCTGAGGGGGTCTGAAAGGTTAATGGAGCAAGGGGCTGATAACTCTTAAAGGCCATCTTGGACGGTCACATGACTTCTAGGATCTGCTGAGAAAAAAATTATTAAAGGATTGCTGCGATCCTAAATATCAAAAAGAATTCTTCATATCTCAGGTCCCTTTTAGCGGAGGCCAGCCCAAATCTCAGGAGGGCTCCTCATGTTGCCTTCAAGGACACTGTCCTGCTGCTCACCATCCTGAGTGCTACTCTGTCCCTGCCCCCACATACCTGCTGCAGCCACTGGGCACTTTCTTTTTTCTTTTTCTCTCTTTTTTTTTAGGTGTGTGCACTGAGGACATTAATGCTCTGAAAAAACAGTTAGAAATGCTGGATTGAAGAACTCTTTAATTTTGGAAAAAGGAAATGCAAAGGAAAATATGATCTCACATAATGTAAAATGGCAGATAAATCAAGAACGAACAGGTTCTATTATAAATAAAAGTTGAATTTCAGTTTCACATTGGGATGGCTTTGATCTGTTTTTCACCTGAATATGTCCACTTGGAGAATTCAAAGACTTAAAAAGATAATCACAAAGAAGTTGAATTACCAATCGTGTATTTAAAAATTTTTTGTTAATGTTTGTATTTATTTTTTGAGAGAGAGAGACAGAGAGACAGAGTGAGTGGGAGAAGGGCAGAGAGAGGGAGAGAAAGAGAAAGAGAGAGAGAGAATCTGAAGCAGGCTCCAGGCTTTGCACCCTCAGCACAGAGCCCAAAACGGGGCTCAAACTCATGGACCGCAAGTTCATGGCCTGAGCTGAAGTCGGACGCTCAACCAACCGAGCCACCCAGGTACCCTCCCAATCATGTATTTTAAAACATTAATTGTTGAAGGAGACATTTTCCTGGGTAAATCATACATAAAACATTCAGAATAATGTGGAGGCATAAAGCATAATATACCTTATAAAATATATCTTCTATTTTTCAATGGATTATATGTGTAAGGCTATGTGAAGCTAGATCAGAGGAACTGAATAGGTAAATTGTGAAATACAAATGGCAGCTCAAATTCAACTATATCAATAAGGCCATTAGATATGAATGGATAAAGCCATTTAATCAATGGTAGAGGTTATCAGATGGTGGATATTAAACAAGATTCTACTAATAGGCTGTCTGTAGGAGACCCTTTAGATTCAAAACTACAAATAGATATAAAGTAAAAGGATGATCAAAGATATATCAAGCAAACTGCATCCCCAGGAGAGTTGGAGTGTCTACACTCATATCGGACAAAATAGACTTTAAAGCAAAATGTGCTATTGGAGACAAAGAGGCAATTTTATAATAAGAAGATCAATGCACCAGAAAGATAAAATAATAATGGACTGCATCTTGCAACAGCACCAAAATATACAAAGTTAAAACTGATTGGGGCGTCTGGGTGGCTCAGTCGGTTGAGCGTCCGACTTCGGCTCAGGTCATGATCTCACGATTCGAGCCCCGCGTCGGACTCTGTGCGGACAGCTCAGAACCTGGAGCCTGCTTCGGATTCTGGTGTCTCCCTCTCTCTCTGTCCCTCCCCCGCTCGTGCTCTGTCCTCTCTCTCTCTCAAAAATAAATAAACATTAATAAAATTAAAAAGAAAGTAAAGCATGATGCTAATTTCCAATTCTACACCTAGTGAGGTTACTATTTCTTCAGAAACAACAGAACAAAGGAAATAGTTCAGAAATTTTTTGTATCCTTTCTTGGGTTTTACTGGATTTTTTGAAAATACTGAATGGATTCATGGAAGTATGGAAGTTCAAGCAATATCACGCTTCCAAGAACACCTCTGGAATAAGATCTTAGCATAAATCAAAATAGAGAAAAATGGAATGAGGAAAGAAATCCATGAGAAACAGGGACTGTAGTTTGGTCACATGTGTTGGCAATGGGATATATGTCCCTGCATTGCCGGAAACCCTTGAGCACTAGACTTGATTTTAGTTTCACCTGACTTGGGCTGCTCTCAGCTAGCTTATGGAATCAGGCAGCATCGTTCTCTGGAGGGAGGAACGTTCCTGCCAGGTCTCCAGTGTTTCCTGCAAATACATTTTCAGAGACATTGATCAGTGCATGGAAAGACAGCACCATGAGTGAGAACCAGAAGAAACAAGACAAGAGAGACCTACAGAGCCTTCGGGTATCGCATTTACCGAGCGCAGCGTGTAAACACGCTACTTACTTTGTTAACAAAGTGAAAGTAAAGCTTGACAACAGCTGAAGCAAGTCTAAAGTGATAGAGAGTGTTTCCAAAACTTGCAAAAGAACTGAATAGGATGTCTAGGAAAAAAAAAAAAAGAAACTGGTGAATGCTTTGTCTGGAATAGGACTTTCTTCAGTGGGCTTTGAAAAATTGATACCATCGGTGGGCTTCAACAGCTTGCATTCCGAGCAACACTGTGGTCAATTAGCGGTCCGTGATGCCACCTACATGATCAAGCACAGCCTTGAGGCAGAGAAATTCATCAGCGGAACAGACACCACACGGGTGGGTCAAGTTCCACAAAGGAATGGTTTTGAAGGTCTTCAACCTTGTTTGTGGGACCATCTTCCTATTTCTATCTTAGATGGAGTAGGAAAACTCGGAACATCATTTCCAAATAACAGCACTGGAAGGGGGCCAGGGAGCAGGGAAGTGTGCAGGTCAACTGGGAGAGCACCCAGCGATCCAAGAAGGTGAAAAGGAGAAAGAATTGGTTTGCTCCCTTGCTTTGAAGCTGCCTCTATTGGTATGCATACTATTATGATGCCTGTACATTGGCTGCCTATAACCTTGGATTCATTAAACATCTTTGTTCTGTTAATCTGTTAAAGGGAATGACTTCAAAAAAGCAACATTAAAATCTGTCAGGCAATACTATTATAAAACAGTAACTATAACTGCTTTATAATGTAACTCGTAAAATTTTTTAATGTTTATTTATTTTTGCAAGAAAGAGAGACAGAGTGCGAGCAGGGGAGGGGGAGAGAGAGAGAGGGAGACACAGAATCCGAAGCAGGCTCCAGGCTCTGAGCCGTCAGCACAGAGCCCGATGCAGGGCTTGAACCCATGAACCCTGAGATCATGACCTGTGCCAAAGTCAGATGCTTAACCAACTGAGCTGTCCAGGGACCCCATAATGTAACTCTTAAGGGCTTGTCCTCCTTTAAAAATGTCACCCAAGGAGGGGCACCTGGATGGCTCAGTCGGTTGAGTGTCTGACTTTGGCTCAGGTCATGATCTCACAGTTCATGGGTTCGAGCCCTGCGTCAGGCTCTGTGCTCACAGCTCAGAGCCAGGAGCCTGCTTCGGATTCTGTGTCTCCCTCTCTCTCTCCCCCTCTCCTGCACACTCTCTGTCTCTCAGAAATAAATAAACATTGAAAAATATTTTTTAAAAAAGGATATTATTCTTCAATATCTAAGGTCAATAACCTTTTATGCTTCACTATTGAGTAAGGTAAAGGCAAAATCATCTGAATTATTCCTACAGTGTTCCATACTAGGGGAACTAGATATAGGAATTTCCTGTTTTCTTATTATCATTAATTAATGACCAAAATTAGGTCCCATATGATAAGATTTGTTTGATATTTTTAGACTATTTGATTGTCATTTTAAAGTCCCTTAGGCTGGGCTGAAGGTTCCTAAAGTTACATATTAAAACACACCGATCTCTGTGTAAAATTAACACCTAATGCCGTAGGTAATGACATTTGAAAATTAAGGGAAGTGATTTCATATATAACTTAGAGAAAAACACAATTGTAGCAACTTCAGCTACCAAGTGGTTGGTTGAAAGCCTTTAAATCGTTTCCCCTGACTCCACAGGTCCCAGTAGATGGGAATAAAATAGATGGAAAATGGAGGGATGAGGAGACAGTGGCACTTAGAGAAAACCCACTGACGGCTGTGAAACGGAGTCCAGCAAAGGCAGAAGTCGGGTGATTCCCGGAGGGCCTGAGTCTGCGGCAGCGAGAAGGAGCAGTTTCTCCTCAAGATCACCCAGCAGAGCCTGACTCAAGAACTCAGTGGCAAGAGAGGACAGACTCGTAACCCTGAGGTGAGGTGCAAGTTTACCGGTCAGGCTGAAACCAACACGACAGCCCGAGTACAAGGGGGAAAAACAGGGCTCAAATTTAGGAAAGCATTTTATATCCTGAGAAATGCCAAGGATGATAATTTTCGGGAGTTTTCCTGGTCATCTAAAGTTTTTGCTTCTAAGACAGTCCAGGGAAGGGACTGGTGTTACGGTTTATCGGATGCAGTGCAGAAGGGTAACCAAAGGAAGGAACCTTATCCACGCCTCCCTGAAGTTTCCAGGAGCCCTCTCTGTATCCCTTAAGGGGCAGAAAGAAAGAAAACGAACATTTATGAAAATGTTCTCATGTGCCAACATAGGGCCAGCTACTTCCTACAAATTATCCTTTTAACTCCCAAGGAGCATTCGAAGTAAGCCCTGTAAGCTTAATTTTACAATTCTGTTAACAGAGACTCAGAAGAAATGTAACCCCGTTGAGGACGCGGGCCAAGTCCAGGACTGCTGGCCTCATAGATCTGAGCTTATATTGATCTTCAAAGCAAAGAAACCCCACAACCTGAGCAGAGGCCCCGCTGCACTCTGAGAGCGCGTGGGGATTCTGTCCCAGAATCAGTGCCTCGCCCTCCATCAGCATCCGTGCCTCTTTCACTCTGTGGCTGCACGTACCTGGGACAGCTTCCCTTGGAAATCTACAGGAGAGGCTGGCCCTGTTGGCTTGCTGCGGTCACCAGTGTGACAGATGGCACCAGTCCTGTGGGCTGTCACTACGTGTCCCCAGCTTCAGAGACACCATTCCCCGCGGTGCAGCTTTCCAGGGAATGACAGGTGAGGACGAAGGTCATGGTTCAGGACTCCCTCCCTGGAAATCAAGGCGGTCTGGAGGACTCACTCCCAGAGACATCATCTCAAAGTTCGGCCTGATGCAATGATGGAGATGCGCGTGTTTCGGAGAAGTTCAGTATGTCTGTTGAAGCCGATGCTCTCCATCTACCCCCAAGTCGTATTCAACCACACGTCAACTAAGATTAAAGCAAAACTTCTGTCATATGGTGGCAAAGCCACCGTTTCTAGATTCCCAGCCTGCTGCAGAGTCCCAGCCTGTGTTTTTGTCACCTGGATGGGCTGTTCCCATTCCCTGAGTTCCCTCTGATGGGCATTCAGGGTGTTTTACAAGTAGCAAGGCTGGGGGTTTGCTGACTTGCTCTCACCGTTGGGTGAGGTCAAGTGCTGGCCCAAGGCGACTCACTTGTCGGTGGGGGGCTGGGCTGCCCGCCTCTTGCCATGTTATCTACCTCTTCTCGGGTACTTGAAGTTCAAGTATTCAGTTTCCACTCTGAGACTGTTTAATTCCCACCAAACGAACAGCAGACTAGACAAAGAGTCCGTCTCAATCACCCCTTTGGGAGTATAGAAACTCTCTGTAAAGGGTCGGGGGTGGGCACAGGGGAGGAGACAAGAAAGAACAGATGTTTGTGGAGCAGAGATCCAAAGACCCTGAAGATTCGAAGCGGGGCCTCTGCCGCCCCAACGTGTCCTCCTGGCACCAGTGATCGCATGTCACCGATCAACGTCTCTGAAAATTATCTGGGGGAAACACTCGAGATCTAGTAAAACGTTCCTCCATCCAGAGAAGGTTTCCCTCTCACCTGTCCGCACGTGGTGGTGGAATCTCATTTCAAGTAGAGGGAACTCGCCTTCCCTCTCAGGTTGCTTGGGAAACCCACACTCATCTCCCCTTATCAAGTGGACACCCTGAACATTTTAATCTCTCCTCACCTTTCCTTCACAACCTTGCCGGTCCAAACACACCAAGAGGCTCAGCAGAACAAAGGAAGATTCCTTCTGTTCTTGGATGGGGACATGCCGTCCTTCTCTTGGTAACAGAATTTATTTGCCGATATCCACACAGCGTAGTAGGCAACCTAAACTATCAGTGTCTGAAACATCTAAGCCCCCGACAGACATGTTTCTACAGACAATTCTTGGCCACAGTCCACCTGCAGAGTACACATCTGATAAAGACACACACTGGCCCTTCCGGGAGCAGGACTGCTTTCTCCAGCGGCACGTTTCACCCCACAGCTGGAAGACCGGTAAGGAGCTGTCGACTCATTCCAGACTGGAGAGAAGAGGGCAGGATTCCTGGAGCACAGCCCTGCCCTGTGGTGACTTTGCTAGAAACCTAGTGTCCAAGAGATTCCCAGGGTTTTGAAAAGATGTTGTCAGGTGCAACCTTTGAGATAAGTACTTAAGTCAAAGACTAGCTGCATTTAAGTTTAACAAAAGGTATTGGATTCCAAATATGCACACAAGTGTTTTGGTCACGGTTTCTATCGAGAAAATATGTTTTCTCATAGCACGGTGTGACTGTCGTAAGCCTTGCCTTTCAAGCGGAAAAAGACAAACTGACCTACTAGGAAAGAAATTCAGCCAGTACAATTTTTATTTTACATGAACTTAAGTTTCTAGAACCTTCTGTGTATCAACTTTGACCTTGTACCTAAAGAAAATGAGGAGAGAACAACCTGACTGCTCCCCTGAGAGCTTCCATCCATGATGGCGGCCGGTGTCTCAGAGCACTGGGAGGTCGTTACACCGAGGTGTCGTATTGTTGACTTCTTCACTCCAAGGAGGTTCCATTGCTTGAGTTGGACTCACTTTTATTGGGGCTCATCGCCTTCGTCTTGGACAATCTTTGCCTCCCTCTCTAGTCCCTGCAACGCACACACTGCCCGGGCCGCAACTGGCATCCAATAAATGCTTGCCAGGGGAGTTTGTGAAACCATTACCTAGAATAAGATTCCATGTCGTAAATTATTATGCATGATATGCCAAGTCCCTGGAGGCAATTTTCGGTGGAATAGCCCTGGGTTCTCTGCATCATGGTCTGATAACTCCACGAACAAAAATCAAAATAAAACACACTTGGCATTTTCTTGATAACTTGGCTATACATTCAGCCCAGTGAATTTTAAACCAATCAGCCAGTATGTATTGAGTAACGTTTGCGTGTAAGTTTCTGTGTTGTTTTTTTTTTAATTTTTTTTTCAATGTTTATTTATTTTTGGGACAGAGAGAGACAGAGCATGAACGGGGGGGGGGGGGGGAGAGAGAGAGGGAAACACAGAATCGGAAACAGGCTCCAGGCTCCGAGCCATCAGCCCAGAGCCTGACGCGGGGCTCGAACTCACGGACCGCGAGATCGTGACCTGGCTGAAGTCGGACGCTTAACCGACTGCGCCACCCAGGCGCCCCACGTTTCTGTGTTTTAAAAAGGCTTGTACTGCCTAACAAGGAAACCTGGAGAAATGGGATATCAGCCATTGAAGTCAGCATGATTGCTTTATAATTCTAATATGTTACGTAGGATTATCTATTCTTTGAACGGTAGGACAGACCACAAGGATACTCACATAGATGAAATGCAGAATTCTTTGTTACTTGCAGCTTCGAACAAAGGACGTCTGCCACAGAGGGGCCACAGCTGGGGACTGAATAAGCTGGTGCCACCAGCAGAGGCTTGGTAGGGTAAACCGGAGGGATGTGGCTAGACCTCCCTGGCTCCCTGGGAATTGCCCAATGTGAATGATTCTTCAGGGACACCCGGCTGATCCTGGCTCTTTGAGTGGCTACAGTGATGTATTACGTGTCTTCAAATGAAAGTCAAGCATCACCAATGCCATTCTTTTAACAACCAGACCTTTGACAAATCTCTTTAACACCACAAAGTCTTTACGTCTTTTTGTGTCGTGCATGCATTTTGTGGAAATGCGTGAATTACAATAGTTCAATGACTGGGTTGAGAAAGAACACAATCACAGGGGTTTCTTGAAGACATTTTAAACGTTGCTACTGGAATAAAAACTAAAATCATGTTCAGAGGTGGGGCCGGGCAAACCAAATACTCTGAGTTCTGCATATTCTAAAGGCATCTGTTGACAGATTGCTATTGTGACCTAGTCCTCATTTGAAGAAGTGAGAATTTCAATGGCTCCTCCAAAGTCACTGACAGAATGCCAGTCATCAAATGACACAGGGCACAAGCCAGAATTTAACAGTCCTGGTGCTTGGGGCAGATGGCGTTTGGCAGTGGAATTAGGGCAATGTCATCACCCTATCTGGCAAATGCAACCTGACACCTTCCTCAGCTCCCATACTGGAACTCTATATTGATCATCTGTCTTTAAACTCATTAGGAATTTGTGCAGAAGTTGGTTTGGTTTTGAGGAGAATAATGTCACCATACATTTGATGCTGTTTAATTAAGTTAAATACTATTCACTTTTTAAAGTGTGCATTTAATTAGAGACATGGAAATATTTTTTTCTCATAGGAATATTAAAATAGCTTTCCTCTTATTAGTTCTCAAAAAGTTACATATCACTTTACAGATTTCACGTGTCACACCAAATAAATACAGGATTATTTAGGAAGAAATGATATTCTCAGTTTACACACATGCATATATATGGTGTACATATGTGTCTACAGATATATGCATATGTCTATATATATACATGTTACACACACACACACACACACACACATACACTGGTTCTGTCATTGGACGGAAGTGACTTTAACTCCTCTGGACTTCTTCTTCTTTGTTTTAGTCAAACTGGTTGGACGAGATGATCTTTAAGATTTTATTTAGGTCTGGGATGCCTGGGTGGCTCAGTCGGTTGAGCGTCCGACTTCAGCTCAGGTCATGATCTCGCGGTCCTTGAATTCGAGCCCCGCGTCGGGCTCTGTGCTGACGGCTCAGAACCTGGAGCCTGTTTCGGATTCTGTGTCTCCCTCTCTCTCTGACCCTCCCCCGTTCATGCTCTGTCTCTCTCTCTCTCTCTGTCTCAAAAGTAAATAAACATTAAAAAATGAAAAAAAAAGATTTTATTTAGGTCTTACAGGCTTGGTTTCATTAAAAGGAAAAATGAAAAGAGGAAGGGGGTTTAATACCCGATGGTTATAGAACATCTCTACTTAATACATTTTAATTTGCTCAAAGAAAGAGATAGTAGTTGATATCATGTCTTTGCTAATTTTTTTAGAGCTCATAATTTAATATATTTGCGTAAAATGAGGTGGGGAAGCTGGCACCTGTCCCTTTAGTTGTAATATACCTTAAGGAAATTTTTGATTAGTCTACAAGACCCCAGGGCAGATGTTAATAACAAATAATGAGAGCATACGGTAGAAGGACTGATTCATTTGTGGTCTACTAGTCCCAACCCCTTTGTGAAAAACAATAAAAAAAAGAATTCGTGCAGTAATTTTAAAACAATCCTTAACAGTGCCAGAGTCTCTTAAGCCTTACGCTATTTGATTTATCTTTAAAATCTCTTTCCAATTAAACATACTGATACTCCGAATTAAATCAAAGCCTCAGACGGTAGGCGGTACGTTTGCTTTTAGCCTAATTTAAAATGCAGACACCTCAGATTTGCCAATGGCAACTGAAGATTCCCTAAGATCAAATCTTCACAGATTTAAAAGAAAGAGATATAATTCCACAGAGCTCCTGTGCAAGACTCAAGGACAGTTAACATCAAACTATTAACAAAAAGACAAGAGATAAAATACGTTGGTGAGATGTGGGGAAAAGGGAACCCATACAAACTGTTGGTGGAAATGTACACTGGGACAGCCGTTAGGAAGAAGAGAATGATGGTTCCTCAAAAAACTACAAATAGAACTAGCAGGTTCTATTTGTAGCAGGTTTCTACTTCTGGGTCTATACCGAAAAGAACTGAAATCAAGATCTCAGAGAAATATCCGCACTCCCATGTTTACGATGGCATTCTGTGTAGCCAGGTATGGAAACAACTTAAACGTCCTTCACTAGATGAATGGATAAAGAAAATGGAATTACACACGTGCGCGCGCACACACACACACACACACACAGTGAGCTATTACTAAGTCATTAAAAGAGGAAATCCTGCTGCTTTTTGACAACATGGATGAATTAGGATAGTTTCAAGCTAACGCAGGCCAGACAAAGACAATTACTGCCTAATATCACTTATAGGTGGAATCTTAAAAAAAAAAAAAGAAAGAAAAAAAGAAGTCAGTTTCATAGAAACAGGGAATAGAATGGAGGTTGCTGGCGAAGGGGAAAATCGGGTGATATAGGTCACAGGGTACACATTTTTAGTTATCAGAAGAATACGTTCTGAATAAATAGGAGTAAGTACAGCATGGGGACGATAGTTAATGATGCGGTATTATGTACTTGAAGGTTACTGAGACTGGATCTTAAGCATTTTCACCACGCGCACAGAAAGAACAATTACCATCAAGAAATACAGACTTGAGAGCAGACAGCAGGAAAGTACACAGAAGATCTCTCTTTGGAGACCTACAGAAGATTTCCGAGGAGCAGGGCCAGAAGCGGTGATTTAGGGATGCCCTCCCTTAATCTTCCCGCCTACAGAAACAGTTCTTGGATGACTGTGAGAGCTGAAAATTTCAGTTTGCCTAACAGTCTCTTACTAGCTTTTATCATTATAAATCTACATCCTTATGAACTACTCCTCAGCCCCCAGAAGAGGTTTATTTACAATTCAAACGCTATTTCGTCGCATAGCCCATCCTGGCAGGCTAGCAAGACTGTGCTTTTCAGGGGCTCCGTCGACTCTCAAGTCTAGCTCTGTCAAAACGTGCAAATGGGCAGCTGTATCTCCAGAGAAGCAGCCACATTTTATTTGCCTTCACATCCCCAGAAATAACCCAGGGCCCGGCCCAGAGCTGGGTGGGTGATCCATCCGTCTCTGTAATGGCGGCCCTTGAAGATCAAGCATGGTGGCCCAGACCTTTGTGGTGTCTCCTTTGCACCCAGCAATGCGCTGCAGTCCTGTTTGACTCAGGAAACGTGACAGCTAATTGCTCTACTTGTACACGTTTCTCAAATTAAGGTTTGTGCTCACTGAAATGCAGTGAAAACACAGCCTACGTCACTCCCCTTCCCGCTGTTCGTCCAATCCTCTCGATTTGCATATTCAGGTACAAAGAAGTCCGGAGCTCCCGCCCTGGTTTCCTAGGAGTGACGTGGGCAAAGCCTCAGCACATTTCCTGAAACCAGAGTAGCGACAGCATATAGCTCCTCAACGTTGTGCCACTTCCAGGCACAAGACGACGTCCGTGGGACGTGTTGTGGATGCTGATAACTGTCATATCTGGTTAATTTTATTGATACAGAAAATGAGACAGTAAGGTACATTGGAACATCTCCTGAAATTTTGGGATAGGCATGGCGTTAGAATTCAGAATATAATGTTATCCTAAAATACAAAGATCTGTTTGCAACAATTGTGAAGTCTCCGGATTAGGTCAAACCAAAACCCCAAAACCACCACCAACACCAAAACAAAACAAGTAACCAAACCAACAACAACAACAACAAAAACCAGTCCAGACTTAAGCTTCAAATGAAAAAGTTCTCCCGCATCTTTTTCCAAACCACCTCCTCAGAGTAGGAGTGTAAGTTAACTTTCCAGAGAGGCTTGTTCATTCTTCTGTGGTGTCACTAACACGGGGTTCATCGGATGGAAACCAGCTTTGGCTTTGGAGAATGTGAGTTTCTAGAAGTCCACGTTGTGTCTACTCTGGCTGCACATAATCAAACAAATTTTCTAATGAAACGGAACAGAGAAATGAGAAAGGGTTCTGATAAAATGTGAAGTTGATACACTATTAGGTACTGTATTGGTCACTTGCTAATTTTTTGTTTTCATTTGAGAGACAGGGGTGGTGGAGAAGGGCAGAGAGAGAGAGATCGGCTCCGTGCTCAATGCGGGGCCAGACGCGGAGCTCAGTCCCTCAACCCTGAGATTATGACCTGAACTGAAATCAAGAGTGAGATGCCCAACTGACTGAGCCAGCCAGGCAACCCCATTGGTCACTGTTAATTTTAATCATGGTGCAAAAGTTCCATTTAATTATGCGACATATGTATGGAACACTCCACCTTCATAGACTGCACTAAGGAGAATGAGAGTGGTCCAGTAACATCACAGAAGAGGTGGCCGATTTTTAGTGTTTGTTTATTTTTGAGAGAGGGACAGTGTGAGAGGGGGACGGGCGGCGAGAGAGGGAGACACAGAATCGGAAACAGGCTCCAGGCTCTGAGCTGTCAGCACAGAGCCTGATGCAGGGCTGGAACTCACGAACCATGAGATCATGACCTGAGCCGAAGTCGGACGCTCAGCCGACTGAGCCACCCAGGTGCCCCGAGGTGGCGGGTTTTCAATGACCCATGGAAATTACTTCCCTTGGACTACTAAAGACACACTGGAGGGAGGCTTACAGGAAGTGGGAGGTGGTGGCTGTTGGTGTGGGAGGCAGGAACGTGAACTGACCCCAAGAGAAATTGCTCTCATGACTGAGGCCAATCGACTACCTGCCCCTCGCAGGTACGGTCTAGATCTTGGTCATGTGTGCAGGGGCAGAGGATTTTCTGGACCTGCTATTGCACAAATGCTCAGTTAGAGCTTGTAGAGCTTGAATTTGTTAGCAATATAATGTGGTCGACGCAGGACATGTGCGTGCGGTCCTCAAAGCCCACGCTTTGGAAGGACATTGGGTTTGGAATCAGAGAAAATCAGAGTGGAGGACCCCAGAATAGATCACAGGGAAGAGACTCACTGCGTCTTGTTATGAGCACGGGGGCGCATTCCTTTACAGAGCAGGGGAGAAGGCAGCGTGGTGATATCCTTGCGTAGCTAATGCCCCCCCCCCCGCCCCCTCCCACAGAAGTCCAGGGCTTCCCACGCAAACCAAGTCCATGGACGGTGGACGCCTCTTCTTCCAGGTTTGCTCATCTGCCACCACTTGAATCCTGAGAGAGCTACGTCATGGGTGTTTGCTGTTTCGCTTAGGTCGATTTTCCTTCTGCCTTCATCTGGTAATAACGCCTCAATCTTCAAGCAAGAAACAAGCCCTTTCCAGCGTGAACCACTTTCTCCACATTTCATGGGTCTGCGGGGGTTCCCAGGATGCAGGACTTTCAGTGATAGCACTGGGAACCCCCAGGCCAATCAGGAAGAATCAGCAACCCTGCTTCTCCAGATCACGTATAACGAGAACATTCATCAGACTACTCCCGCCTCCCAGGTTCAGAGGGTAGCATGTGACCCACACTAGGCCAATCGGAATCTCTCTCTTCTGGAACTTGGATCTTGGCCGGGAGAGAGAATCAAGGATAAAATATAGGAAACTCTGCACCCCGAAGGTATTGTCCATGTGTCTCATTTCCCAGGACGCCTGTGTTCCCTGGCTCTGGACCTTCTGAAAACTGATTGTTCGATCACCCTGAGTCATTTCAACAAATCTCCCCTTTGGTGAATTAGCCAGAGTGGGAGTATGTCACTGGTATCAGAAACTCCCACTGGTGCAGAGAATGTCCCATGGAGTTGAGGGGAGACAAGTGAGAGATGCCCACTGTGGGGTCGGCGGAGGCAACAAAGTAGAGGACGTGAGAGTTCTTTTCTTTCCCTGCTTATCCGGAGTGCAGAACGGGAAATCCTGCTGTAAACACAGCATTTTGTTCAAGTGTTTCTGTTGTGTCTTGTGACTCACACCAATGCCTGCGGTGGATGAACTTCAAAGGACTCGATAGATGAATGTTAGGGCCTTGGAAATAGATCAGTGAAGGAGGAAGCCACCATGTTGCCAACACAGGAGCTGTCTCCCTCGGGCCAGGACTCCAGGATGACCCTTGGGGCCGATCAACAGAGGCCTAGGGGCAGGAAGTCATAAGGGGATCATAAGGGGACCTGGGCCGGGCCTGGTCTTCCCAGAACCCGCCCCTGTGGAACAAAGGTGGGATTGCACTTGGCCTCCCCTAGGATTCTGCCTCCAGGCAAAGTGCAGGCTGTCCATTGGTTTGAATTACCCAAAGGCGGACAGAGAATACAAATTAAACTGAGCTTTGTAGAATTGGACCCCTATTCAGGTCTGTTCTAAGAGGCAGAGTATGCCAGGCTGGACCTCAATCCAGGAAAAGTATCTCGACGTCGGTCCTTAATTTATCAACTCGCCCAAGTACAAATCAACAGGAAGTCAGCTGACCTTCACAGGAGCTGTTTTCTCAGAGACCCTGGGCTCCACTGTAAGGAATTGGGGTTGCTTAGACCCTACGGGGACCCCGAGGCGCCAAACCCAGGGGAAGCAGGTTTCTAGGTGGTGCTGCTCCAGAAGGGACAGCCTCCCACTGCATCTCTCCAGAAGGTTCTCAGAGAACAGCAGACAAGGGAGCGGACGCCAGCGGGGGAGGAACCACCTTGGAGCCCGTCCTCTGCCAGAGCAGTGAGTCCCGCTCTTCTGACCCAGCAGGGTGTGGACATTACTCAAGACCCATCCCTGTCACCTTGGTCTGCAGGCTGCCTCTCTTTCTCCTCTTTCCCGGTGACACTGCAACTATACACAGGGTTTGCGGCACCTGCTGCCGGTGAGAAGGTCAAAGTGGAGAGGAGACCGAGAAAGGCACTGAGGCTCGTTGACGAAACGTCATCATCTGTTCACTATTTGTGGTGGATGCATGAGGATGGGAGGATATTATTGTCTGCACTTTCTTTTTTTAGATTAATTTATTTAAATCCAAATTAGTTAATATACAGTGTAGTATTGGCTTCATCACTTACGTGATTCATCACTTACATATGACACCCAGTGCTCATCCCAACAAGTCCCTAATGCCCATCACCCATCTAGCCCATCCACCCGGCCCACCTCCCTCCAGCAACACTGAGTTTGTTGTGTACATAAGAGTCTCTTAAATTTGCCTCCCTCTCTGTTTTTCCTTCCCTTCTCCTGTGTTCAACCATTGTGTTTCTTAAATTCCACATATGAGTAAAATCATACGGTATCTATCTTTCTCTGACTGACTTATTTCACTTAGCATAATGCACTCTAGTTCCATCCATGTGGTCTCAAGTGGTAAGATTACATTCTTTTTGATTCCTGAGTATATATATTATGGAAAGAGCACAAATGTCCATCAGCCAATGAATGGATAAGAAGATGGGGTAGACATTTGGGCTCATCCCATAATTTGGCTATTGTCGATAGTGCTGCTATAAACATTGGGGTGCACGTGCCCCTTCAAATCAACATTTTTGTATCCTTCGGATAAATACCTAGTAGTGCAATTGCTGGGTCATAGGGCAGTTATATTTTTAATTTTTTGAGAACCCACCATACTGTTTACCAGAATGGCTGCACCACTTTGCATTCCCACCAACAGCACAAGAGGGTTCCCCTTTCTCCACATCCTCACCAACATCTATTATTTCCTGAGTTGTTAATTTTAGCCATGCTGACAGGTGTGAGGTGTATCTCATTGTGGTTTTGATTTGTATTTCCTGATGAGGAGTGAAGTTGAGCATTTTTTCATGTGTCGGTTGGCCATCTGGATGTCTTCTTTGGAGAAGTGCCAATTAATGTCTTCTGCCCATTTCTTCACTGGATTATTTGTCATTTTAGGTATTGAGTTTGATGAGTTCTTTATAGATTTTGGATACTAACCCTTTATCAGATATGTCATGTGGAAATATCTTTTTCCATTGAGTCAATTGCCTTTTAGCTTATCTAGTTTAGTGTTTATTATTCCCTGCACTTTCATATATATATATATAGTTATGAATTATATATTATATATATATTATATATACTATATATAATATATCATGCCATTAGTCCAAGAAATCCTGGCCAAGAATAATAATAATAATAATCATAATAATAATAAAAGAAAAAACCCAAACCACTCTTTCTGGTCCCATCCCGTCCTCTCTTCTTCTTTGCAGGGTGACTTCCCAAGGTGACAAGGTTGATGATCATTTGCTTCTTATCTTTTCCTAATTGAAGATGGTAATTTTCCCTCACTCTCCTTAAGCTTCTAGAGAGATTTTTGGTGTGGTTTTAGTGATAAGACCCAGACAGAAATCAATTAACAAACTGTGCAAATCAATTGTAAAATAATAGAAGATAACCCACTGCTCAACCGTGGGAATGACCGCAAAATCCGGAGGAATCAGAGCAGACCATGACCTGAGTGTAGGCGAATGTTTGCAAAGCCACACAGACAGGGTGGCCAGGAATTATTTACGTAGTAAGACGCATCTGAAGAGTTTGAAAATGCGTTTCCAGTTCATGGACCACTGAGACACCCGAAGTGAGCAAAAATGGAAAGCATGTATTCATTTATATCATAGGAAAGCATCATCAGCTAGTTGAGCTGGGATCTCATTAGTAACTACAGTTATTCTTTGAGGACACACTTGTTCTGCTTGTGTGGAAACATGGCAGGAGGACACAGCCACCCAAGTATCTGCTTTGTTGTGTCGTCGAGGGCAGCCCGACTGAGGAAGGCCCATCCTTCCAACCTCACACCTTGTTCCTCAAGGGCATGGAAGCAAAGGAAGATGGCCCGAATAAGAACGAGCACAGGCTTGCTGTGGCAAGAGAGTTGGCCACCATCACATGCGTTTGGAAGAGACGCCAAGGCAGACGGGGGTTGCGGGGGGAAAAACTTTGTGGTGAAGACAGGAAAGGCTTCAGGGGTGTCGTGATTGGCATGGCGGAGCTGGAGGTGGCCAAACCAGAAGTGGGGCCCTAGGTAATTGGATTGGGGCATAGATTTGACTTCCTCTGGTTGTTCCTGACTTGCGAGGACGACTCAGCAATTTAGGGAAGCTGTCAGTTCTTGAGTCCTGCTCATTCCGGGCTGGTTGCTGAGGAGGTCTGAGTCAGAGTTCTGTTTTCACATATGGTACGACCATCATCCGCCTGTGTATGCAGTCCTTCAAGAGGAAAGAAATTCTTCACCCTTCTTTTATAAAACATGGACAATGCCCCCACGGCCTGCCTACTGCATTGAGCACGCATAATTTCCGATGAGAAGCTGAAGGCTGATTTCCAGTCCAGTCTGTCTAAGAAAGCACCATGACTGTCCCCTACAAAACGCCCAGCCTAGGAGGACGACCTGGTTTCAGGCCCAGCTCTGCCACCTCCAGCTTAGGTCCCTCACCTGTGAGATGGGAATTGCAGTGCCTGTTGGATAGAGTGATGATATCAATAGTTGTCTAATTATCAAGAATTGGTATTATTATGTGAACATAGACACGGAAACTGGAAGGAATGAAAAAATTGGGGGGACGCCCTGAAACTGGAAAGAGGCAGCCTGGGGACCAGGTCTTCCTGCAGTCGGGTTGTTCTCCCCACCAAGGTCCATGACCACAGATATGAGCAGAGCAGGGAAAGTGCTTCTGCAGAGCTGAAGGCCCTGAGCCAATGTGCCCAATGCTACTGGACAGTTTGGTCAGCAGGGACAGCGCCGTGTTAAGAAGGACCCAAAGTTTATAGAACACTTATATAATTCAAAAATAAAACAAAATTTGTCGATCTATCCTGAGAGTGCTCTGTGCTAGGTGAGGGAATAAAATTCAAAAAGATTTGTAGTTAAGAAGAGGTTTTAACCCCATTCAAACTGCGTTGGCTGGCTCCTTTCTACTCCTGCAGGTCTGATCTATGTTCAAGAGTTTTACTTGCTTTCAAAGCCATAGTAAATATTATTGAAGTCTGTACGCTAAATTTCTTTGAAGAAGACCATTTACATCTAGAAAAAGAGACCAAGAACACACTGTGTAACTCCAGTAAGCTGCTACAGGAATGCTAAATGATGAAATTTTCAAAACCTAAAAGAACAGGGGCGCCTGGGTGGCGCAGTCGGTTAAGCGTCCGACTTCAGCCAGGTCACGATCTCGTGCTCCGCGAGTTCGAGCCCCGCGTCAGGCTCTGGGCTGATGGCTCAGAGCCTGGAGCCTGCTTCCGATTCTGTGTTTCCCTCTCTCTCTGCCCCTCCCCCGTTCATGCTCTGTCTCTCTCTGTCCCAAAAATAAATAAACATTGAAAAAAAAAAATTTAAAACCTAAAAGAACAGAAATCGTTCTCTTAGGCTGACTCCCTCACAAAGCTTCTTTGTCCCTCCCAGGGTGTTTCAGGAGGGGTTGGTGCCCGAACTTAGGTGATCTGCCTGGGCACACCCAGTGCCCAATGGAACAAACCACCCAGACTCAAACTGGCCCCTGGTTGTGGTGTTTGAAGATATGAGGAACCATGTCCTGATTGTTCTAGAGCCTGTTCCACCGGAGAGAGAAGGGAGAGATCTCTACATACGCATCACTGCCAGCATCCAAATAATTATGTCATGGTCAAGGCAAGGTGCTGTATAGAGAGACCTCTAAGGATGAGCACTGGCCTGATACCGGAAGGATACATATTGGCTTGGGAATTACATCCAGTTTGTCATGGGCAGGGCACGGTGTGAGCATTTTATGGGCACTCAATCTCATCCACTTTATGGGGAAGGTATTACCAATTCCATTTTACGAAGGAGGATGCTGAGGGTCAGAGAGATTACATAGCTTTCCCTGAGCCAAAAGGCTATTAAAAAAGACTGAAAAGAATACTGTGAAGAATTATAAAAACAACAGAATAACAACATAATTTAAGAGAATAAAAGGTAGTACTTTTTTCAGTGAATTTGAAAATCTCTATGAAATGAATTTCATAAGGATATAAAGATATACTAAATTACATGCATAGACACATCTATAACCACACATAAGCACACATGTACCCATACACAGAGACTCATTCAATTGCATGAAAACCTGAGTGACTTCTTAATAGGCACAGAAGGAATTAAAAAGATTATCGATATCACTTGCATTGTAGATCGTCAATTGATAAATATCATACTGCCGGATCTAATTTGAGAGTATAATAAAATAAATGAGAATTATATGTTTCTGAGGCACAGATATTTCACAAGCTGAAAAATTCATGAATGCAAGTCATCTAATTACCGGTCCCCCCATGTTTCCTTAAAAGGATAGTCGCTATGTACAAGGTTATTTTAATATCCAATCTACAGAGAGCTTGTTGCTTATTTTGTTACTAACACATGTTTAGATGCCTGTCTGCTCACAGCCTCAGCCCTCTGAAAGATGGGAGTTGCTTGCAGACTGTTTTCCAAGGCGACACTTGATGACAATTAGAACTCTGGTAACTGAGTTCCCCAAAGGGTTGATTTGACATGCTTGCTTCGTTTCAGAACGTCATAAGGAGAAAAGTAAAAACTACCCTAATTCCATCTCCCGGGAATGAGCGATCCTACCGTGGTATCTCGTCAGTCATGCTCACAGTATTTCAAGGGGGACAAAATGACTTGTGCTGGTACCTTTCAGCTCATCATCAAACGCATCCATGCCAATTAGCGGAGATCTGCATCTATGTTTCCTAAGCTAGAGGTGTGGATACTCCTCCGCATTGGTGAACAGATTAAGTAATTTGCAGGATATGCCTTTCAATAAATGAACTTCCTAAGGACATATATGTATGTTTTGGTCAAAAAACGATTCGTTATTTAATAGATACGATGTCAGAGAGCAGAGGCACTGACAACTGAAAATTCGGCCGATACACGGCGTATTTGGAAAGGCACTAATCGCACAAAGGAAGAGGTCAACGCTGTATTGGAATTCACGTACAAGCACACCATTTGTGATTTGAGCACGCTATCTGGTCTAATGAAAGGGAGTAATGTTTCCCCAGCATGAATATTAAACAGTACTATAAAATGAAGTTGATGTAGGCTGTGGACCCGGAGGGCCAGCAGGGGAATCTGGAGATCTGATTCTAAACTCAGCCCTGAGACACTGGCGCTCCAGCTGCCTTCCCCAGACATTGGAATGAGTGAAACATAACCTACTAATGGAGATAAAGTATACACACAAGACACTTCATAAGTGGTAGGTACAACCTAAATTATTAGTAGACGTTGTAGTGAAATGTCCACACCAGACAATATTGTAAGGATGCAAGGGAACAGATACCCACTATCAAATAAGGGATTTTTAGAAATTCCATTGGCTGGTGATGACCACTAACAACCAACCTCAGAAGTGACAACGACATTGTAACCGAAGAAGAAAAAGTATGAAATATGTTAGGTACATTTTCAAATATAGTAAGACCTGAGAACTTGACTTGGAAATACTTGTGATTCTATTTAATCTTTTACTATTTTTTTGACAGTGAATTCAGCAAGCCACTAAGCACATTTTTAATCTTAACAGAAAGACTGAGCAAAGAATAAAAAGTATACTTTCTATAGAAGTAATTTTCTTTCAAGTTGTCATAGCAATAGAACAATAAAATGTCATTATGCAAAATGAGTTACGTGCGACTTTAAACAATGCCTGCAGAAGATATTTCGTGACAGAACACCCAGTATTATTTTTCTACACTGCACACGTACTACTTTGGTCAGTTTACTCAGTTCTCCTCACACCTAAGTTTGGGACAAATGATGCAGAAAGATCAGTCACTGGCATTAAAATCATGCAATTTCAAACACAAAAGGCAAACCCATTCACTTTGCACAGAAATCCAGAAGGAGGCAGAATATGAGTACAATCTTGCAATCCAGGTGCTCTGAAATGCTCAGTTTCAATGTCCTCTCTTCTTACTGCCCTGGATGTCTTCAAAGGGTGATTAGAGCTCTTGGTTTATGCTGCGAAGTTGGAGAAGAATCCAATACCCATAGAGCCTACCATCAAGATTTTGGTTTCTAAATAACATGTTCTGCTGAGAGGAACCAGGACTCCTTGGAAAGGTAGCTAATTCTGGATCTGGAGCAGGAAAAGGATAAAATGAGTCTGGAACATCTTATTGTATCAGAAAATATACAGGTCCTTAAGGAGTCGTAGGAAACCATCAAAGGGAGTCAAGAACTAAAAGAGTTGCCTTGGCCCAATCTGTGAAAATCTGTGCGTCAAAATGGATATTTATTGTAATAGACAATGGCCCACTGGATAAAATAAAAATACATGAGTTGAGTCTGATGTAAACAAACATATACACAGGGGGAGGGAAATTTCTCATTTGTCGTGTGATGCCAGCTAATAACTACGGAGTGATGGAGTTATACAATCATAGGACATTGAAAGTAGTAAGCAGTCAAAAGATGAAGATGAAGATGTTGATGAAGAACAACATAGTTTTACTCAAAGTATCTACCCATGAATTACCTACAAAGGGAAACTTATGATTCTACAGTGGAGAGTCTTGGCTGGCAGCACTAAACTAAGTTATCAAAATGTCACCTTTGGGAGCAACCGAGATGTCCTTCAGTCTGTGGATGGATAAATTAGCTGGGGTCCATCCAGACAGTGGAACACTACTCATCGCTAAAAGGAAATGAACTATTAAGCCATGAAAAGGCATGGAAAACCTTAAATGCATATTTCTTAGGGAAAGAAGCCACTCTGAAAAGGCCACGTACTTTTAGATTCCAACTCTATGACATTTGGGAACAGGCAAAGCTACACAGATGGTAAAAAGGTCAGTGGGTTGCCAGAGGTTTGGACCCAGGCACGGGAGGAACAGGCAGGGCACATGGATTTTTAGGGAAGTGAAAATACTCTGTATGACACAATATTATGGATTCATGTCATCACACATTTGTCAAAGCTCATAGAATGTATGGCACCAAGAGGGACCCGTAATGTGAACTTTGGATTGTGTCAATGCATGTTCATCAACGGCAGCAAATGTACCCCTGTAACAAATCCCGCCTCTGGTGGGGGATATTGACAAGGGGGTGAAAGGGTGGGTTGTGCTTGTGTGGAGGCAGGAGTATATGGGGAAATCTCTGTACCTTCCCTCATTTATGCTATGAAGCCAAAACCGCTATTAAAAAGTAAAGTCTCAATGAAAATAAAAAGGAAAAAAAAAAAGCTTACCATCATCAATTTGGGAATAAATTGATACTAAGTGCTTCCCCCAACGATAGCACACCGAGAAGTCGGCAGTTCAAAAACACATCAAATCGGACATATTAAATATGTAAAAAGTAATTTGGGATAAATACCTTCATCACTTGGTCGTTCTCAAACTGTTTTTGCCAATTACACGTTCCCAGTCATGCGGGGCGTGGCGGTGGTCTGAAAAGCAAATAAATCTTGACATTGCTAACGGTGGTTTTTCAGAGATGATGTGATTTTTCAGGCTGGTGTCGTTGAAGTAGCAAAATCTTCACATGGTAAAGTAGCGACAAGGCACTGAAGTTAGTTTCCGTGAGTGGCTGGGGGGCCAGAGGGGGTGATAACAGGAATAGTTTGCAACGATCTACTCAAACTGCAGCCGTCACAGATGTGCCTGGATTCATGTTGGTCCACGAAGGGTTCCAGGACAGCCAGGTGGCTTAATGGTGTCCTTGCCCACCTTGGCCGGGCTTCCTGGCTGTGTGTTTCTAAAAACATGAAGGAGAAGCTCAACAGCTTAATTCTCTGGGGTGGACGTGTCCCCAGGCTGCCTAGATTGGCTTCAGGGGACAAGTTATTCGGGTGCTTCCAGTGGGTCGTCCTTGGGTCCTGAGCTCATTCTAGCTGAGTCTCCCTGGAGGCTCCCCAAGCACACCGTGTCAGCTCAAGGGGAAGACCTTGTTGATCAAAGGTGCTCCCCCTTGACTGCTCATCAAGGTCCTGGCAAGGCCAAGGAGCCAGGAGCCCAGCGGGGAACACACTTTATGATTCCGAGACCAGGGCTGTTTTTATGCTTCCTGGTTTTCAAATTCCTGTCAGTAGTCTTTTTGAAGATTCAGAGCTTTCCGTCATTTGACTAAGACATTACCTAAACCATGTATTTTTCTTGCTGTTGCAATAAAAATGTTTTGCATGCTGGTAACTATCACTGAATTATCCCTGAATTGTCACTGACGGTACCTCGGCCTTGGAGGACCTTTCCAAACCTTTGAAGGCCACGTTTGGGGTGAGTTCCTTTTGAGGAGGCTTGGTTTGCAGAAGAGGGATGTAAGGCTGCAGCTGTGAGTAGGGGCCTCAGCAGGACGCTGGTGTGAGCGTCCCTTTGGATGGGTCGCTGGGGAGGGTGACTGGCCGACAAGGACGTGAGGCACGGGAACCACTCCTGGTGGGCAGATGATAGAGCGAGCTGAGTCCAGGGCGTCGTGGGGAAGGTCAGCCCCAAGCCCCGGCTGCCGAGAGGTCCCCTGTGCCACTGGTCACCACGCTCTGAGATCACAGAGGTCTTCCCCAAGGTAGGAAGCCCTCAGGTGGAAAGTCTGCGCTGGTCATTTGCTTAACAGAGGGAAAGGTCATAAAGAAGAGACTTGAGAAAAGGATGTGTGCTGAACTTTCAAAGTGGCCGTATTTCTGCATGTGGGCAATCCATTTGCTACCTTTAGTGTCAGCTTTTTTGGATAAACAAGGATTAAGTGGATTTCACAGATCTCTTTCCACTGTAGAATTACAGTGACTAAAGCCTAGGTCATAAATGGAACTGTGGCAGCCTAGAAAATCAACTAGTTAAGTCCAAGTCTAAATGGTTTCCAGGATGTTGGGGTGCCCATGAGAAGAGGGAGGACTGACTAGGGCCATGGAATGGAAAGAGGAAACCATAGGGTCTCATTTACTAGTTTTAAAGTCAAACTTATTTGGAAGCAATTGGAACTGATATTAGAATCTAATAAATACAATAAGTAAATGCTTTGGTAGAAATATTAATGTTCATCTATGTTCTATGGTAAAAAAAAAAAACACAACAAAAACCAAATCTATTATATGGTAGGGATTTTACATATTTTGAGAGAGGAAATTCAGCTGTTCCTAAACAGGAAGATTATTTTCTGTGGATTTAATGTGATCTTACATTCCCTGATAATGAATTTAAATGACAAAATGCCCGTCGCTGAGAAAGGAATTCTGTTTGCTCTCCAGAAATCCACACTCAGTATTTGTCAGATAGCCTCTTGGAGGCAAACGAAAATAAATCCAGGCAATCCAAATTGTATCGTATAATCCCATTACATGATTGCAAGGGCTGTGTAGTAGATTAGAAGTGAAGAAGGATATGAGCAGAAATATTGTTATTATGCTGATTCAATTTTACCTAATACTTTTTAAAGTGTGCAATAGCAGAGATCTCCAAATAAATGAGCTTGGCTGGGATACAAGGCCTGTGATATATGGTAATAAAGGTCTCTGTTCTTATTATTTCCATTTAAATATATATTAGATTAAATTTCCAGTTGACCTGCTCTATCAATAAATGAATAAATCTAGAGATATTTCCCATGGGCAGCCAATAGGTTAGATTATCTCTAATGTAAAGCATATGTAGAAATGAGGTACAGAGGGCAAGAAGGGAAAAAAAAAAAGACAAACCCTGATTATTCCTCAAAGGGACTGTTAGGCATAGCAGAGTAAGAGTTTCCCAGCCAAACACGGGCCGGTCAAGGCCATGGTGCCATGTTATCTGGTGTTAAGGCAGGAGCAGAGATGTCCTGCTCTCGACGTCAGGTAAATATTAAGTTTTGCCCCCCATTCCTTGGTCTTTGGGGTAGATACCACCTTGGTCACTGCCCGTATCCTCAGATGCTCCTGGCTTAGCCCACCCGGCTGCTTAAAGCTGGCCCGAGTCAAAATTTTATAGCAAATTCATTACTGAACGAATAAAAGACTATGTTTGGATTCAAAAGACTTTAAACAGTAGATTCAATGAAATTTAGAGACAGACAAAAAAGCTGGAAAGGAACTATAAGGGGGAGTGGGCGTATTAGACACCCACTGTGAAGGTATTTGGTGCTGTTTAATATTCCTATCTAATCTCTTGATAGGCGTTGGTCATTCTGTACCAGAAGTTCAGTGTTGTGTTATTTCCAAGACCACTTCTGGATGATGCCGGGCAATGAATTGTGCTTCACTGACTTTGAAGAATTAGGGCAGGCTCTGAGTTCACTGATTTGGTGGAGACCCCCTTGGTTTCTCTGGAGATAGACTATCTCTAGTCCGGAGATAAAAATAAAGTTTCCAGTTCCGTTACTAAGCGACTGTGTGATCTTAGGAAAGCTAAAAGAGAGGGTGTATGTCCATTTCCCCGTTTTCCTAGAATTAGCAATTATCAGGTGGATTTTAGCGATGGGTGGACCTGTGCAAAGGAGAGCTAGGCTGAGGAAGGTGGAGATGGGAGCCAGGAAAGGGATCCCAGGGCAGCCAGGTGAACAGACATGGCAAGAGGTGGAGGAGGTTGAAAATGGGCAGGGGGCAGGCAGAAGCCAAGAAATGCTTGGAACAGAAGTAAGAAGACGTGCGAGAATACGTCACCTGCTCTCTCCCTCCCCATCCCCCTCAGTCCCTGGTCACCACACTCCCGGGCACTGAAGCGGACACAGAACAGGTGGATGCAATAAGGAATAACTGCTACCTGGATAGGTGGAAATGTCTTGGTCCGTGGGGGTTTGGGGGTCAACCAATTCCAGCCCAGATAACACAACGAATTCTATTATAACAAAATAGACTATCAGATGGCAACTTTCTGCACTTGAGGCTTTTATAAACTTTGTCATTTAAACCAAACACTTGTGACTACTTGTAAGAGAACTGGGTAAAGACAAAGGAAGGTGGATTTCAGTTAGACCACAAAACCTTTGTCCCATAAGGAGCCGGAAAGCGTTTTCTCACCTTGACCAGCCCCTGAAGCTGGCCACGGCTCATCTTGGAGGTCTGTGGGTTCTTTTGCTCCATCCTGTGGTTTCTTCGAGACGGGGCCATTATTGCCACAAGAGAAGAAGCGAGAAGATTCCTCACTGGAGTGTTCTCAATCGTCCGGCATCACCACGCCATGTTTCCTCGTCTGGAACCTAATTTTATTACCGTACCCTTGCCTCCTTTCTTTCTATCTACCTTTTTTCTATAGTTTGCGCTCACTGATTCACCAATCAAACGTCAAATAAAGGCTCGTGATTTGTCAGATCCAGAGAAAGGCTCTGCAATTTCAAAGGTAAATAGAACAAGGTTTCCTCTGGGTGGGGGTGGCTGTCACCATTACTGAGGGAGACATTAAATGGGTTTTCACATTCCCGAGGCCGTGTGGTGACAGCCGTAGGCAGGTGGCACTGTGAAAAAACATGGCCGGGGGGGGTGCCCAACTAAGTCTGCAGTGGTCAGGGACACCTCTCTGAGCCCTACCCTGATGTACCTTAAGGCTGAGGAGAGCTTGTCCCGGTGAAGGACGGAGGCTGACCAGGGCGAGGGAGCCACGGCCTGTACAAAAAGGAAGGAAAGAAACTGGAAATCCTAGTTCTATGTCTCTCCCTTTCTCTCCTTGAATGCCCTCCATCCCTGCTTTTCTTTTCCTTAAAGTTACTTTATATTTATATTAATGATGGCTCTCATGAAAAACACGATCATTCCATTATAAGCACACTGATATTTTCATTGTGATTGAAATGCTTGAAATACTTCCTTATATTAAAATTTTTTTCATGTTTATTCATTTTTGAGAGAGAGAAGAGAGAGGAGAGAGAGAGAGAGAGAGAGAGAGAGAGAGAGAATGTGGGGAAGGGCAGAGAGAAGGAGACACAGAATTGGAAGCAGGCTCCAGGCTCCGAGCTATCAGCACAGAGCCCACAGGGGCTTGAACTCACAGACAGTGAGATCACGACCGGAGCCAAAGTCGGTCACTTAACCACTGAGCCTCCCAGGCGTCCCTGCTTCCTTACATTTTAAAATCTTGGTTCCGGTTCAGCTTGTTTTGATATTTGGTTTCAACGAGGCCTTAGCTGGAAAAAGCCCTGGAACAGCCGTGTAGGTCCACGCGGAAGAAGCACACCACTGGACGCACTTCCTTTAAATCACTTTTCAAAACTATCCGTCCATCAGACCGAGACGTTTGTGGAAATTCGTTTTGCTTTTAACGTCACAGGTAGAACCTGGAAAACCTAGGCATGGCTTTAGGGGGAACGACGAGCAGCATCTCAGGCCAAAGGTGGCTCGGGAAGAACTTCCGCACAAGCCTGTCCTCTCCAGCATTTCTCAGCTTTTTCTGCTGAAAACACCTGCGGGTGGGCCCCAATAGTGTGCGTCTGATCCCCCTGAAGCCGTGGGACACCGGCTGAACGGGCGCCGGGGTGGGGGGTGGGGGTGCTGCCGGGGTCTTGGCCACGTGGTGTTCACCCCCCCATGCGCGTGCAGGACAGGGCAGTTGCAAGAGTTAAACACACCCACGCCCGCTGCCAAACGGATCTCCACGCCTTGACCAGAGGAGTGGGAAGGAAATGGGGGCGGGAAAGTGACTGGCAGAGCAGAGGTGGGACCCCAGGGAAGGGGAGCAGAGGCAAGCCTAGAGGAAGGAGAGCGGACCCTGCTGTTACGCGGTTGTGTTCACTTAGGGAACGTTACGGATGGGGGGCGGTGAGTCGTATTGCAGTATCCACTATTTTACAGAAAAGGCAGGAAGCATGGAAGAAAGAAAAGGAGAACAAAATGGAGAAGGAGGGGACAAAGAGCTGATTGGTGTCCACAGTGCCGCTGTGCATGTTGTATTTTTAATTAATCACAGCCACCTTGGGTGAAAAGTGTTAATAATCTGTAGTTTATAGCCTAGCATACAGAGTCAGTAGTATAAAAGAGTGGATTGGTACTTTACAAAATTCAGATTTGTTTGAGAGAGAGAGAGAGAGAGAGAGAGACAGAGAGAGACTGTATGTGCTATCCTCTGGAGGGGCAGAGAGAGGGAGAGAGAATCCCAAGCAGGCTCCGGAGGGGCGGAGAGAGGGAGAGAGAATCCCAAGCAGGCTCCGGAGGGGTGGAGAGAGGGAGAGAGAATCCCAAGCAGGCTCCGCTAGGTGAGCAGTGCAGAGCCCCATTCAGGGGTCCATCTCACAGACCCGATCAGGACCAAGACCCTGCGCTAAAGTCAAGAGTAGGAAGCTTCACTGACTGAGCCACGTAGGCTCCTCCAAGTTCTGGTTTCCGATCTTCAAATGCTTCGGGTAGTAATCATTAAAGTTAAAAACATGTAAAAGGACCGCTATGATTTCCACCACAGAAGTAGTTAATATTCCCATAAGCATATAATAAAAAATTTGCTCAGAAAAATTTACTCAGGCTCAGAAACTTGAAACAGATAGCTGTTTAAAGCTTAGTTTTGAGGAGGGGGCCTTGGGGGAAAGGGGCAGGGACAGAGGGAGACAGAAGATCCAAAGACAGCTCTGTGTTCACAGCAGACAGCCTGGGGGCTCGAACTCCCAAACCCACCCATAAGATCATGACCATAAGGCACTTAACCTAACCGACTGAGCCACCCAGGCGCCCCATAATGTTTATTTATTTTTGAGAGACAGAGAGAGAGAGAGAGAGAGAGAGAGAGAGAGAGCATGAGTGGGGGAGGGGTAGAGAGAGGGGGAGATGCAGAATCCAAAGCAGGTTCCAGGCTCTGAGCTGTCAGC
Source organism: Lynx canadensis (assembly GCF_007474595.2). Classification (NCBI taxonomy): domain Eukaryota; kingdom Metazoa; phylum Chordata; class Mammalia; order Carnivora; family Felidae; genus Lynx; species Lynx canadensis. Next base: position 233,799,721 of record NC_044303.2, on the reverse strand, counting down.
ACAGAGCCCGACGTGGGGCTCGAACCCACGAACTGAGGGACCACGACCTGAGCCAGTCAGACACTTAACTGACTGAGCCACCCAGGCGCCCCAAAAGTAACATCACCTTTTAATCCACTAAAACTTTTGTTCCTAAAATGATGAGGCCCTCCTCAAAGATAAAGATGCTTAATTTATGCTGATGAGCTCATCTTGCCTTTGCGTGGAGAATGGAATCTGAATATTACCTGGTCTATTTAAATTGAAGATTTAGATTGTTTGAGCATTTAACATAGGCTGGGCTTTCCACATGCACGTGCGTGCGCACAAAACTGAAATCACTGGGCGTGTATTGTGCCCACGGCCTAAACTTTGGAGAATATTAAGAAAAACTCACAGGAGAAGACAGAGGACACTTGACAGCAAATCCATTTTGGTCCTTCCTGCCTAAAAGTCCCTGAACACAAGCTTATGGGCTATGCTTTGAGAATGATGGCTATAGGACATATGCTTTTAGGGTGATGGCCGTGGTGCCCGTCACAAGAGCACAGAAACTGCCTGTGGACACGCGCTGTGATGCCCCACCAGCAGCCAGCCCTGTGGGACCGTCACCCTCAGAGATGCAGAGATGCCTCCCCAGTAGGAACGGGTCGCAGTCCCACCCCAGGAGAGGATCGTCTCGCCTGAGAAGGGGTGTCCCCAGGCTCAAAGCTGCATGTACGTCAGCTTTGTGATACCAGTCAAGGCACGACCGCACCCGCCATGATTCTGCCCCTGTCCCAGGAGTGTGTGTGGGGGGGGGACGTGCTTGAGGGGCCACCAAAGGACCCGTGAGCCTGGAGCAGAGATGTGGTAGAGGGGGAGGTAGGAACAAGAGGGGGGGAATGAGAGTGGAAATCATGCCACGAGGAGCCTCATTGCCTGATTGTGAATGTCAGGCTTTTATGAGGAAATAAAGAGCCCCTAATGCGTGGGACCCCGGGGCTGGTGTGGTGGTCAAAGTGAGTTCTGAACTGGTGGAGGTTTGGGTTTGTCCAGACCGCATTAGGGAGGCAGGGGGAGGGGCCACGCAGGGAAAAGCGGGGCTGCTCTGGAATTGGACACTGAACATGATAGGAAAACATTGAGTCAGCTTTATCTAGGGAGGTCCTTCCCTGTAAAGGGTGATTCGGCCGAAGTCCTTGATCAAAATGGCGGTGGGGAAGGTTGCCATGTTGAGAATAAATCGGAGGAAGCCGGTGCCCTTTTACTGAAACCACGCAGCAGAGACAAAGCCTTGAGAGCTGGAGGTGTGGCTGGGCCTGGCCAGCCGAGCTCTCAACTCTCCTCACATCTTCTCTGAAGGGGCCTCTTATTAAAGGAAAATGATGGGTCCGCTCTCTCCACCTGGGCTGCCCTGCCTTGCCTTCTGGGGCCAGCACCAGCCTGGGCGTCTGCGGGAAGTTCTCTGATCTGCGTGGGAACCAGGTTGCAGTGCCTTCTTCCCGTACCCTAACCAGCTGAGTAACCGAGCACATGCAGACATGCTGACAAATGGGCTGATACCTGCGGAGGAAAGTGCTTGAGGTCGTCCTCTTCCCCATTTTGTCGGGTTTCCAGTTCCCGCACTATTCAAAGTGGATCTGAAACTAACCGACACACACAAGCCCATTAGGCACATTTCTACATGAGCATACCCCAGTGAATCCTACAACCTGATGCGACCTTAGCCTGAAGTCCAAGGTGAGCGCGGGATCATGTGGCACTGGGGAGGGGGGAACCGAGGCGTGAGGGGAAAAGCGCTAAGCGGGACATACATTAAGAATGGTCCATTTCTTGGGGCGCCTGGGTGGCGCAGTCGGTTACGCGTCCGACTTCAGCCAGGTCACGATCTCGCGGTCCGTGAGTTCGAGCCCCGCGTCGGGCTCTGGGCTGATGGCTCAGAGCCTGGAGCCTGTTTCCGATTCTGTGTCTCCCTCTCTCTCTGCCCCTCCCCCGTTCATGCTCTGTCTCTCTCTGTCCCAAAAATAAATAAAAAACGTTGGAAAAAAAAAAAAAAAAAGAATGGTCCATTTCATTTGGTTAACTTGTGGAAACTAATAAAAAATCCTCTGCAATTTCCCTTCTGTAAAATCATATGTTATTTTTATTTATCTATTTATTTAAAAAAAAATTAACGTTTATTTATTTTTGAGACAGAGAGAGAGCATGAACAGGGGAGGAGCAGAGAGAGAGAGGGAGACACAGAATCTGAAACAGGCTCCAGGCTCTGAGCTGTCAGCACAGAGCCCGACGCGGGGCTGGGACTCACGGACCACGAGATCATGACTTGAGCCGAAGTCGGATGCTTAACCGACCAAGCCACCCAGGCGCCCCATATGTTATTTTTAAATGAAAGAAAATAAAATTTGTGCGGAGTTTCTTCTCTCATGATAGCGCACACGGGAAACCTGTAATTCTGCTTGGCATTTTCCTTTAAAGATATTTCTTTTTATACTCAGGAGCCATAAACTATAACCCCTGGGATGTTAAATTTATCCTTATTCATACCAAGTGTGTGGCTTGTGAAGATGAAGAAGGTGTGTATTTCATCCTGAAGCAAGAATGCACAGTGTGGAAAATGATGGAGAAAAGGGCTCTTCATTTCAAGGAAGCACTCTCCTGATCTAAAAATGTCACTGCCATTAAACTTTTAAGGGCCCTGGGCCACCCTCAGAGCACAGCTATCTTCATGGAGCCCAGGTCCCACTTGGGGTCACTCTCTCGACATCCACGGCGGTTTCGAATACTGTGAGGTCAAGAACCTTCCAAATATCCCAGAGTTGTCTTGTGCCGTGTTTGATAAAGAAAGATTCCCATCTCTGGTGGGATTCCAGAGGGTCAGCTTAGGAGAGAAGCTGGGAGATTTTACCCTGGCTTTATGTGAAGTTATTCAAATTTCAACCCTTCTGGAGATTGGAAACAAAATTGGGGACATTATGAGTTCTGTATCCAAGTTGCGACTCTGGAATTACCGACAGGTGGGAATAGTGCTAAGTCCTGGTTGATTTTTAAAGCCAAGAGAGTAGAAATGTTATATTGCTATGGCTAATAGAGCCAAGAAAATGTGGGCCGGTGGGCAGTTGATGCGATTTATTGAGATGATCTTGCATCTACATTCTGAGGCAATTTGAGGCTACTAATTTGTGTCCCTATCGCTCCTTAGACCAGAGCAATCACTCTGCGTCGTGACCACCTTGAATTGTCGTCAAACTGGGCTCCAGAGATCTTCATTCTCTCTGTGGGATCACAGGTGACTTCTGATAATACTACCGCAATAAATGTCTCAAAATATCTCCCAGCAATTCAGTGAAACAAAACCCCTTTATGACCAAAGTCGGCGGCAATTCTCCCAAAACATGATTCGTTCCTTTCCGGTACGTTGTTTAAGGAAATAAATAAAACAACATAAAGCCTTGTTTTAAACCAGTACAGTAAATCCCTTTCACTTCTCGTGTCAGATGTTATGCAAGGTCTTGCAAATCACTGTCACTTAGATAACACGTAATAAGAAGGCATTGCCATATTTGTTCTGAACTCTTTCCTACATAATGACACTGGTTTTAAATCCTTCCTCCATGAAGCCATAAAGCTCCTTAGAATAATTCACTCAGCATTTCTAGTAATTCTACCAGTTCTCCGAGCCCAGGTGCATGGGGGCCTCCTCTTAGATTAATTCCCTTTGGTGATATGTGCAATATAAGAGTTAGGGAGCACGGATCTCTACTGAGCAAGCAAGCTTTTGGGGCCCCCAGGCTCCAGTCCTTCCCTCCAGAGAGGGCGGGACTGTGCCTGGTTAGCACAGGAAGCAAGACGGCTGTGAACACACACTTTCACACTTCCCCGCGGGGAAGCGAGGTGCTGAGAGTGCGTCTGGGGTGGAGCAGGATCTCTCAGAGGACCCCCGGGCCTCCCATCCTGGTGCAGGCAGACCCAGGGCACCACAGGCCTCTCTGGAGGGGCAGCAGAGGTGAGTGGCTGCTCTCTGCAGGCAGGCAGACCCGGAGAGAAAGGGGAGAGGGTACATCTGACGGGGTTGCCTTCTCACACTTCAGAAAGGTTACTTCTACTCTCCTGCGAAGGAGAACTCACGAAGGTGGTGGAGAGAAACCGGGAGTGAGTCTTACTCTGAAATTTCTCTTCACGTGAAAGCAAACGCCAAGGGTGGATAAGAACTGCCCGCCCCCTGTCTATACATCCCTCCCCTTCAACAGTGTTGAAGTCAGTGTAAATGTCTGTGGCGACTCAGGTGTGGCCCTCCATCGTGGGTGAAGGGACAGTCAACCAAAACAACCCTACTCCCATGTCACAAGCCCACTGCCCTAACATCAACATCGTCTCTTAATGTAACTCCTTTAGACGTTCCATGGAAACACGGGTGGGCAGCACGGATTTGCCCCTTCTGACTCCCTGAAGTAGGACTGAATCCAGGAACTAAAATGACTTCAGGGCTATTCTGATCCAAAAACTAAGAAGCACTCCATATTCAACTTCCTGTCCCAAATGTCATGTGCAAAGTAGTCCATCAGTGGTTCTGCAAAGATATCCAATGACAACATTAAGACACTGCAACAGTAAAACCTAGAGGCATTTCCATGATAAAATTCTAATCCTGAAATCCTGAATTCTAATCTAAATCCTGAATTTCAAGATTCAGCCCCTCCCATTATTATTACAACTTTCACAGAGACCTTGGAGTTTAAGGCTAAAATCCCCTTAGAAGTTCATTTCTTATTTTTTTAAGTTTATTTATTTATTTTGAGAGAGAGAGAGAGATAGAGAGCAAGAATGCATGCAAATGAGTAAGGGAGGGGCAGAGAGAGAGAGGGAGAGAGAGAATCCCACACAGGCTCTGCCCTCTCAGGGCAGAGTCTAACCCGGGACTCAAACTCATGAACCCTGAGATCATGACCTGAGCCAAAACCAAGAGTCCGGCACTTAATCAACTGAGCCACCCAGGCGCCCCTAGAAATCAGTTTCTTTAGATTAGTTGCGAGCATTTTGTACTTGCAAGTTACAAGTCCAAAGAAATCAAATTCCAATTCTAATTCTCCCCAGTCTGACATCCAGGCGTGTTGCTGCTTTGGTGAACATTTAGGAAATTGCTGTGGCGGCAGCCTGAAATGCTAAATCTTGAGTTGTGACTTTCCCACGAAGAAACAAGTGTTTCCATTCCCTCTCCCACCGACTATTCAGGTGTGGCACCAACATCTTAAACTTAGAGGCTCACGGTGATCTGTGCTCTCTGTTGCACCCAGATTTCAGCTCCTTTGCATGTTCAAAGACACATATGTTGTTCTTCCCAGTGATGCCTTAGAACCCAGTACGTGGAAAAATTATTTCTTCCCTCCAAATGCATTTTTCCCTTGGCTGTACTTGCTCACTGGAGCCTGTGTGGCTCACCAGTGTGTGTTGTGTTCCTCACGCAAGAGTGTGTGAGCGTAACGTGACTCACATTGCCCCTGTCGTTTCAGTCAAGCTGTAGCAGCCTGCTTCCCCGAGCCCCCACCATGAGAGGTCCCTAAAATCCATCCTTTCGCTAAGATTCCAATGGTGTTTCTTAAGGTCTGAGTAATCGGAACTTCGTTGAGGACAAATAAATAGCCCTCCCGCCTCTCGGGTTTGTTCAGGGTCTTTAAGAAGTAGGTTCCAGGATGGGATTGGATGTGCAAGAAATTTACTGGGGAAAAACTTCCGTGAGGGTAAAATGCAGCCAGAGTCATAGAGGTATGATCTGAGTCCTTGGAAATGGAGGCTGTCGTCTAGGAAAAGAATTACTTTCAAGGGAGAAGAGCGAATGATCCAAGACGGGGCCTTTCAACTTCATCATTTAAAGGTGGAGTAGATGAAGACGATCCTAAACAGTAAGTAGGGAGCCCCACCCCCCCCCCCAAAAAAAACATCCTAGAACCAAGAGGGAATGATGTCACAGAGGCCAAGAGAAAAAGGCCGTTAGCAGGGTCAGTTGCAGTGAGGTGAAAACCAAAAAGCCACCGTTGTAGAGCAACGTGGAGACTGTCTTGAAAAGAATAATTTTCAAGAAGCAGGAAGGGCACACACCGGATTGTGGTCAGTTGAGGAACAAATGGAAGATGCAAAAGCATGGGAGGCCCGTGGAGATGACTATTTAGAGAAACTTAACCAGGAGGGGGTAGAGCAAATGGGTCTGCAAAGGGATAGATGGCCAGGGGAGATGTGGGGCTTTGTTTCATCTTGTTTATAGAGGACGGTACTAGAGCACGTTTACAAAGCCATCAGGAATAACCTGGAAAAGTGTGGAGACTGCTGACACAGGAAAGAGGACGGGGAAGTACCATGTTGAGAAGAGATGGGACCTATGGCACACCTGGGAGTATTGGTTTCTGATAAAGGAAGAACCAGTTCATCAGTTGTTATGGGAGGAGAGAGGAAGAGGGTTGCAAATGTGGGCAGGTTTATGGGTTGGGAGGGAAGAGGAACGGGTCTCCCATCTGGTGACAGCTATTCATTCTGTAGAGTATGAGGCAAGGTTATCCACCAGGGGTGTGAGGAAGGAAAATTTGTGAAATCCCACCCACAAGAGGGGAAAACCAAGGAGAATAGATGAAGGTAGATGTACAAGGTAATCGTGCCTACGTGCAATTTGAGATGAAGACATTCAGGGATACCCAGCTGACAGGTTGTGGCCTTTTCTCTCACAATGTTTTGCTGCTCCCAAGAAGGATGCAGGTACCAAATGGAAATGTTCATTCAGGCTGGAGGGTTGCCACTCAAGTACCAGGCAGGAAAAGAGAGGGACGGGCGTTGATAGAAGATGAAGGATGTTAATGATGACCCTGAGTTGTATAATGAAGGAACGGAAGGCCAAAGGGATAGTGAGGAGATGAAAGGTTGAGTGAGCTAAAAATGACATTAAGGCCCAGAATGTTCCCAGTGGAATATCGTTAGCTAAAATTTGTTTGTGGTTAGAAACTGGTGGTTGGGGAGTGAAATGTCAGAATTGATAATTTTCTTTTTTTTAATGTTGATTTTGAGAGACAGAGAGAGACAGAGAGAGAGAGAGAGAGAGAGAGAAGGCCAGAGAAGCAGGTTCCACATTGTCAGTTCAAAGCCAGGGGGCTCGAACCCACAAACCATGAGATCATGACCCGAGCCAAAGTTGGATGCTCAACAGACTGAACTACCCAGGTGTCCCCAAACTGGTTATTTTCTGATGGAAGACTCTTGGAGAGAGTTGCCGAAGCTCATTGTAAGAAAGGTCATGGAACATGACGAGGCATGGAGCTTCAAGGTCAAGGTGTGAACAGCATATCCATGTAGATCATGAGTGGCACATCTGTGTGGCTGTTGAAATCCAAGGATCATGCGGGGATGTAAGTAGGACACATGATGTAGATGTAGGAATATAGACGAAGCCAGTGATCCAGAAGCAAGAATTCTTAATGAATGAAGTGGCCAGGAGAAGAGTGCTGGAAGCAATGAGGAGGGGGTAGGGCTGATCAATGGTGTTAGTCTCGCAGGAGCAGGGCTTGTGAAAGCTGGAGACGGAGTGATGGTCTGGAGGCAGCACACGGAAGCAAGGGGGAGCCTAATGCCTTATCCTGACCCTCAGGGACGGTGGGTGTGGGGAAAAACAGTCCTCTGTCTTCCTCTGTCGGTCTGCTAGAACAAACTACCACAGGGTGGGTAGTTTATAAGAAACATCAATTATTCTTCACAGTTCTGGAGGCTGGAGAGCCAAGGTCAAGACACCGGCACAGACAGGGGAGGGCCCTCTGCTGAGTCACAGGCTTCAGGTTGTGCCCTCACGTGGCAGAAGGGGCTAACTCTCCAGGAACACTTTCATAAGGGCACCAAGCCCAGGCTCTAGTGACCTAGTCACCTCCCAAAGGCCCACGTTCTGGTACTGTCACCATGGGCTTGTGAATATGTGAATTTGGTGGGACACAAACACAGAAACCATAGAATCCTTCATCTGAGAAGTGGGTCATCGGCAGAAAAGGAGATTTCGGAATGAGGAATCTGGAGGGTGACAAGTTATTTAAAGAAGTATCAAGGTGGATGGGAATGTGGTACCTTGGATGGAGTATCTGGAACAGGAAAAAAAAATAACAACAAAAAACAAAGTGTAAAAACTAAAGAAGTCTTTAATATGTATGGACTTTAGGTATTAATAATGTATCAATATTGGCTCAATAATTTTAACAAATGCAAATAGGAATGAAAGATGTTAATAATAGGGGAACAATGCAGACTTCATAGAAACTGTGTACTCTCTGTGCAATTTTTGTAGAATTGCAACTTTCTCATGAACCCTAAAGCTGTTTTAAAATTAAAAGTTGAATTCACAATACATATCCCATAGAAACATGTTTGGTGTTATTTTAGAACATGCAACTTTTAATGTACAGACCAAACTCAGCACACAATCAAGTTAAATAGAGTCAGGAGTATTACTGGGCAATGAATAGCATTTTATTTTTTATTTTATTATTTTTTTAAAAAAACTTTAGGGGCGCCTGGGTGGCGCAGTCGGTTAAGCGTCCGACTTCAGCCAGGTCACGATCTCGCAGTCCGTGAGTTCGAGCCCCGCGTCGGGCTCTGGGCTGATGGCTCGGAGCCTGGAGCCTGTTTCCGGTTCTGTGTCTCCCTCTCTCTCTGTCCCTCCCCCGTTCATGCTCTGTCTCTCTCTCTCTGTCCAAAAATAAATAAACATTGAAAAAAAAATAAAAATAAAAAAACTTTATTTCTTTATTTTGAGAGAGAGAGAGAGAGAAAGTGAGAAAACAGGGGAGGGCCAGAGAGAGAGAGAGAGGCAGAGAGAGAGGGAGAGAGAATCCCAAGCAGGCTCTACACTGTCAGCATGGAGCCTGATGTGGGGCTCAAACTTACGAACCGTGAGATCATGACTTGAGCAGAAGTCAAGAACTGAATGCTTAACTGACTGAGCCACTCAGGCTCCCCAATAAATAATGTTTTAAGCTTTGTAACTCTTGGGGTGCCTGGCTGGCTCAGTTGGTAGAGCATGTGACTCTTGATCTTGGGGTTGTGCGTTTGAGCCCCATGTTGGGTGTAGATATTACTTAAAAATGAAATCTTTAAAAAAATAATTAAATAAGCTTTGTAAGTCTTACTTCTGCCCAGGGGATTTCACGCACTCACTTCTCCCCTCATTGTCCTCTTCCCCTAGACCACAGACCCTGACAGAGGCCCTGGGAAGGGAAAATTTTTCAACCATTCCTTTCACTATGAAAGTTCAAAACCCCTTTTAAAAAGCCAACCAGTCTTATATTGCTGATGGCAATAGATGATAGGTACATAGATGACAGATAGATGATAGATGATAGATAGGTAGATAGAGACATAGACATATAGTTCTATTTTGATGGTAGCAATCTGGAAATATATACTAAATTTACAAACACACATGGCCTTTCATCAAATAACTTCAGTTCTGAGACTAGTTCACAGGGACTCTTACATACATGTGAAATGGCACACACGCAGTATTATCTTCTACAGCACTGTCTGTAATGGGAAAATGACTGAAACATAAATGTTCATCAACCAAGGATTAAACAAGCGAACTCAGCATGCAACGGAATACCGTGAGCTCTAAGAAAGAATTTTCCACTTTAAGGCATATGTCTGTGTGCATATGTATCATATCATGAGACCGTATCACCCCAGACTAATGTAAACTAATGAATACACCAGTTCCCTCCAACAAGGCGAAGGCGGGGCAAAAATGGAGTTATGTGAGAAAAAGCCATGCAAATAGTCTTATTTCAGAACAAAATGCATGGGTTTCTGTTCCAGATCCATCAGGTAGTGTGAAAAATTCTTCTTTAAACAATATTTCCGGTTGGATTAATTTAAACAAGCGTGGTAGATATGCTTGCACTTCCTATGGTGTCATCTCAAAACTTATTTTCCACTTTTTCTTTTTTTTTTTTTTTTTTTTTTTTGTTATGAAAAATGGCTTCGGTTCGTTGTTCCCTACCTTGATAGTTGAGAAATGTTACGTCTTTGTTGACTATTTGTGGGGATCTCTTTAGGCCAACTCTGAGTGAAAAAGTGAAAAAATTCAGGGTTTCTTTTAAATTCCTCATATAGATTAACAAAAGGATTCAGCAAATAGTGAAAAAATTCAGTTCCGGGAATGCTAAAATCTATGAAATAAGGAACTATTATAAAAAAAAAGGGTTCAAACATAGTTCTAATGATACTGGCAGAATTTGCAATAATCCTGGAGAGAGCACAATCAGAAATTTCCATAAGGGGATAATGAAAAAGGGAAAAACAAGAAAACGATGAAACGATGAAACGATGAAACGAGCCCTTACGTGTCTTCAGAAGATATGTACATACATAAAGAAAGCATCATTCCAGTTCCGATGATGTGTAGGTAGGACATAAAAGATTCTCGGTATAAGATCTTCCACTAGTTTCACACTTGTTTTCTTAAAAAGAATAAGCTTTTAAGACTAGCTCTTCCAAAAGAAATGAATTGTAATGCTGTAAAAATAACTAGAACCAAGAAAAGTAAGCCAGTAAATTGTACTTGGGAATAATGAAGTCTTCTTCACTATTCTTCTCCTGTCAACTAGAAGTCAGGTCGTAAGAAACGTCTTTGTGAAGGCAAACAGAGGGAAGTTGAGGTGGGTTAAAATAGAAAACAAATCGTGAAATGCCGGTATGGCTGTGACTGCAGTCTTACTGTTCTGTGTACCTGCTGGGTGTCACCACGCAGGGTCCAGGCTGTGCATCCTGGGGTGTGCTCCTGATGGTGGCATCCCTACCGGACCGAATAAACTCCTGATTGCAAAACACAGAGGCTCTGAGCCACAGGGCTAAGAGAGGCTTCCTTTAGGGTGTAACACTTGAGATGCTTTGGAAAAGCACCAGACGGATTGAGGGGAGGGGTAGACAAGGAAAGCGCTGTGGTAAGCAGAAGCACACAGTGTGTCGAGGCTGCAGAAAAGAGCAAGTCTGGACGTGTGGGGAAGGTTGCGGCTTTGATGTAGCTGGGAACGAGGGTTAAACAAGCCTCTCTCTAAGGGGAGGGACGAGAGTTGTGTCATGTTAATACCCATAGAAGCAGGATCCTTTTTTTATTATATATATATATATATATATATATATATATATATATAATTTATTGACAAGTTGGCTAACATAAAGTGTATACAGTGTGCTGTTGGTTTGGCGGGTAGATTCCCGTGCATAAAAGCAGGATCTTATTCACGTCGTCAAAAAAAGTCAATAGGGTTGGTTTAGCAGGGTCACAAAAAGAGGCACTGAACCAGTAAAAGGGCTCCTGTTGCAAACGGAAGATACGGTGAGGGACAGAATCAAGGCTGTGATTGTGAAAATAGGGAGGAAGAGGTAGTTTCGAGCAGTATGTAGGAGGTAAGGTCAACAAGGATTAGAGACGGATCTGATCTGGGATGTGAAAAAAGTTGGGCAAGTCAGGCGTGATGGCCCTTGACTGGGTAACCTGATGGTGCCGTATACCAAGACGGGGGCAATGCAGAGAAGGGGTCACTACATGTGGGTGGAGAAGAATGGGAGGGGCCATTATATGGGTGTAGTACAGGGTGTGTGGGGATGAAAGATGCAGGAAAGGGGGTGCGAGCTTCATTTTAGACATGTCTAATGTCAACCCTCTGTAGGACACTCATGTAGAAACTGTGAAATAGGGGCGCCTGGGTGGCGCAGTCGGTTATGCGTCCGACTTCAGCCAGGTCACGATCTCGCAGTCCGTGAGTTCGAGCCCCGCGTCAGGCTCTGGGCTGATGGCTCGGAGCCTGGAGCCTGTTTCCGATTCTGTGTCTCCCTCTCTCTCTGCCCCTCCCCCGTTCATGCTCTGTCTCTCTCTGTCCCAAAAATAAATAAAAACGTTGAAAAAAAAAAAAAAAAGAAACTGTGAAATAATGTGGAAGACATTTCAATCTGGAGCCAGCAGGGTGGTAGTTTGACGGAGGGAGGGGTTATGAGATCATGCATTACAAATGTGAGTGAAAAGAGGAAGGGATCTAGGATCCCCCAGGAACCCCAATGTTAAAGGTAGAGGAAGTGGGAAGAAGAGTCAGGAGAACAAAAGAAGTCCAAGAAAAAGAGGTGTCAAAGGTACTGACATTTGAGAAGGAGGGGTAGGTCATGATGGTCAAATCCTGCTGTGGCTTCACGTGAGATAAATCATGGAGTCCAGGAGCATTTGACAAGCCAGTGATCACTGGGGACCTGAGAAGGAGCAGATCTCATGGAGACCCCCGTGGGAGTGACGAGGAAGGAGGCTGAGGCTCTTGATGACAACACTTGAGAACTGAAGCAAATGCCTTTGACAAAAGGCAGGACAGAGAAGAAGGCTTGTTGGGAGAGTCTCTGAGATGGGGATTCATAGGGATTCATGAATAGGCTGAAGTAGACCAGTGAGTCGAGAGGGGAGGGTGGAGATCCGTGCAGAGTGGGGACAGCTCCTGAAGAGGCAGAAGGAGAGGGCACCAGAGCACAAGGCAGAGGTCGGTCCTTGGCTGGAGGAGAGATTCCTTGGCCAAGTGAGTAAGGGAATGACCAGAGCAGGTGCCGATAAGTGAGGCGTTGATGGGGAGTGAGGGGAAAGGAGAGCCAGGATCAGGAAGCTCTTACTAAAGCCTCTATTTCCTTTATGAAATTGTAGTGGAGGGAACTTTCGGAAGCAGATGTGGGGTAGAGTATAACAGGGAGGAATCACGACCTACAACTTTGGAATCATTTTTAATGGGAAGGCGTAGAGGCAGGCCACCAGCACCCAGGAGGATTTCCAGGTGGCAGGGAGGCTGGAGACCGTGAGTGTTTAGGAGCCCTAATCTGCAAGTGTTTGTGACGCTCTCCAATGGTACTTGCAGACCTCAGACTACGGGGGAAAATTCAGAGAGACTGGCTAATCAGAGTTGGGGTCTCCTGTTGGCAGGGTGGAAGTCAGAGAGTTGAGGTAGTGACCGAGAGTGACTGACAGGGTGAGGCGTGTGATAGAGAGGGACGAGGGGATGAGTAAAGACAGGAGGAGACTGAAGAAGGAAAGGAGGAAGACAGGGACTTGGGCATTTCGATAAATTCAGAAATAAATTGGTGGAGAGGGGCGCCTGGGTGGCTCAGTCTGTTAAGCATCCGGCTTCAGCTCAAGTCACGATCTTGCGGTTCGTGAGTTCGAGCCCCACGTCGGGTTCTGTGCTGATGGCTCAGAGCCCGGAGCCTGCTTCGTATTCTATGTGTGCCTCTATCTCTGTCCCTCCCCTGCTCGCACTCTGTCTGTCTCTCTCTCTCAAAAATAAATTGAAAGTTAAAAAATATTTTTTAAAACTTGGTGGAGAAGAGGGAGTAGGGAAACTCAACATGTTTTAAAAGTGTGTCTAAAAATTAATAGAGTTAAAATTTCCTTGGATATGTTTCAGTGAGCTCCAAATGCAACTGTGAGAATTCATCTCTGTCCACAATCCTGGATAGTGGGCAGCCGGTGACATAACTCCAGCCTCCCCAGGTGCAGGTTGGCCCAGGGTCTAGCATCAGGACCTCAATCATATTCCCTTCCCAAGAGTAAGAGTCACAGATCCCAGTTAGTCAGTGTCAGGTGCTGAGCTGAAAGGTTATGTGGGGTTGTCAGCACCATAGTAAACAAAGGACGATCAAGGGAAAGTGCTGGGAAGCAGGACCTATGGGAAACAAGAGTCTACACCAGAGGCAGATAGATGAAGTCCCCATCCCAGCTCCAGCCTCCATGCAGCCCAAAAGAGTTAGATTTATCTGGAAGCTGTAATCTCAGGCTCCCCCACATGCGCGGCCATTTCTGAAGCCTTAGCGATGTGTTCGTGCAGTGACACGTTTAAGCAAAATCTGTAAGTGAAGATATGGCTACTACACTTCGTTAAAACAACAGTCACTTTCTAGTCGTCTTCCTTCCAACCCATTTCACTGCGTGCCTCCTTGTAGATACTATGGAATCGGCTTTAGAGGGTTTGAGTGTAGAGTAGGGGTTACATTTAGTCTGGCTGTGTTGAGATGTATTTACGTGATTCTTGTTGGGTCTGGGTACAGTTAAATTATCATTAGGCATCGCTGTGTATGAAAGGACCCAGGAAAATGTTTACCTGAAGCCGTGACGGGAAAACACAGGGCCAGTGGCCTTATGATGATAGGGACCAGTTCGATGACTCCAAGATCAAAAGTGTGTGAGTATTAAGGAGGAAAGGAGGCTTGAGTCAGACAGAACCAGAAGTTAGTCTCAGGAACATTCTTTCAACCATCAGACGTGAAATATTTTAAGCAGAAGATTTGGGTCTCTCCGAAGTCTATTCAAAGGGGGAAGGTCTTCTCTCTCAGGAATAAATTCAATAAAAGATACAACATATAAAATAGTACATACACTATAAATATTTTCCCTTTAAGACAATTTTTAAAGTTTATTTATTTTGGGAGAGTGAGCAGTGGAGGGGCAGAGAGAGAGGGCGAGAGAGAATCCCAAGCAGGCTCCTCGCTGACAGCACAAAGCCTGAGGCGGGGCTTGAACTTACGAACCATGAGATCGTGACCTGAGCCGAAAACAAGAGTCAGATGGTTAACCGACTGAGCCATGCAGGTGCCCCTAAATATTTTCCCTTTATAATGGAATTGCACAAACTAGAATTTCTCAGAATCTCTGTTTGTATGTAGCACAGAACTATGTAGCTTTACTATAAAAAGCCAGTCTGTCTTTAAAGGCTCATATATGAGAGGTTGGCTTGGTAGAGATTTCCCCAAACTTGACAAAACCACAAAACTGACCTGGCATGACCAATACTAAGATGTGGTGATGCCTGGGTGGCTTAGTTGGTTAAGCATCTGAGTCTTGATTCAGCTCAGGTCTTGATCTCCAGGTTGCGAGTTCAAGCCCTGCATTGGGCTCCAAGCCCTGAAAAAACAAAACAAAACAAACAAACAAACAAACAAACAAACAAAAAACCAAGATGTGAAGCTGAAGGAAAAATTTAAAGCTATCAATAACACAAAACCAAATTTTGATACCCGTGCTAGAGGAAAGACTGGATTATTCTAAACACTCTAAGAAGAATGTCACAAAATTGTTGTCATGGAAAGAGGTGATCAAAAACTGAACAAAGATCACAAGAGAAATATCACGGAAGCCTGCTAGATGGTTTTCAAAGAAACTTGATGTTATTATGATTGTCATAGATCTTGAGTATTTGGGGTATCCACTAGCGTTTTAATATTGGTAATTTGTTTCTTTTTTCATTCCACGTGAAGATGTATTTTTGTTTCTGATTTCGAATGCTTTGGCATGTACCGTTTTTCTTTAAGAAAGCTCCCCAAATAAGTAAGCTCCAGACCTTACACCCTGAACCCACCTGATGTCTGACTTACACCTGATAATCACCCTGCCTCCTGCAGTTGGAGAAATGCTGCTGAAGACCAGCTTCTCGAAGGGAAGAGATTCTGGGTAACATGGAGCCCCAGGATGGCCAGGGGGACAGGGAGCCACGATGAAGTGGAACAGGGGTGGAGGTCCACAGAAAGAACAAGGACAAAGGGACTCAGGTATAGGATGGATTACTTAGGAGGACATACGTGATTATCAATGATTCAAGACTATTCCCATCAAAAATTGGTATTTGCTATGATCTTTTCAATCTTATTCTTTGGTCATTCACTCCACAAAAGATCTATACCTACAGTATACCAAGTCCTTTACATATGCATGGATTTGTGTTCGTATGTGTGTGGGAATAGATGTGTTTGTTCATATATATTTAGCGTCCACGTACCTATCATAATTGATCTATTGTTTTAATCCTGGGGGTAAGGGTTTGAGGAAAGGTTGATTAAGACAAGGAAATATGAATATGAATTGAGAGCTGAGCATATTTAAACATTAAGGAAACAACTAAGTAAGCCAAAGGAAAAATAGAGTTTCCCATTGCCGATACATGGTCAGAGATTCAACACAGAAGAACATAAATTTCTGGACATCTGCATACGAAATTCTCATTTTTTTTGTCTCTGACTTTAGAGCTTTTTAGGATACACCTGCAAACTGCCTCTCTTCCCAAATATTTGTCTTTCTTGCCTGATATGCCTCTGATAGGAAGCAACCTTTCCATACCACACATCACATCACATCACATCACATCATCACATCACATCACATCATCACATCACATCACATCACATGACATCACATCACATCATATCACATCACATCACAAACACACACACATACACACACACACACACTTTAAGCACCTTGGGATTTATAGAGTAAGAGGCCAATCTTGACTCTATAAAGGTTGGGAAATACGTATGGGAATATCATGGGTGCTGCTGCTTCTGGTGTCTAAAAGGAACACGGGGGGCACCTGGGGGGCGCAGTCGGTTAAGCGTCCGACTTCAGCCAGGTCACGATCTCGCGGTTCGTGAGTTCGAGCCCCGCATCAGGCTCTGTGCTGATGGCTCAGAGCCTGGAGCCTGTTTCCAATTCTGTGTGTCTCCCTCTCTCTCTGCCCCTCCCCCATTCATGCTCTGTCTCTCTCTGTCCCAAAAATAAATAAACGTTGAAAAAAAAAATTAAAAGGAACACAGAATTCTGAAAAGAACGTTATCTTGCTATGCTTCATGGATGAAAGCATATTTGTTATTTGTATGAGATTGGATCACATTAATCTCTTCAGTGACTTTGTGTAGACCTCTGGCAACCCTTGATTTCACAATGACATTCTGAGAAACTCACTTGGGCATTCTCTTTCCAGTTTATTCCAGTTCACCATGGAAGTCATAGATCCTGGGGTGAGTGTTCATTATTCTGATGCAAAGCATCTGCTGTACATACCTTAGGTCCTAAGCATCACAAAGTTCTCAGGGGCCCAAGTCCAGGAGGCCATCAGGGACCAAGACCCAGTGGGGTAACACAAGCCCTCCAATGAGATTCTGGCTTGGAATCTATAAGAAGGGGCAACTCATTAGAAGGTATTACTTCTGCACTCATGGTCCACATGGAATCGTGATCCATAACCCAAATCAGGAACCCATCAGGAGAAACAGTGGCTCTCAGACTAGGAGGAGGATTTTTTAGTGATCACTTCTTCCAATGGTTTACCTTTCCTCCTTAGCTTAAATCCACTGGCTAAGCAGCTCAAAATTTTCCAGGAAGAGAATGTAGTACCTCAGTGGGTGGATACGGGTTTATTCTGTATGTGATGGCACACAGGATAATTTTTCAACATGAGTTGATTTCTTTGCATATGAGGGTTTGGAGTTCTCAAAAATCTCTAGGCTTTCTTGGTTTCTTATGGCAATTGTATCGTGACACTTGGTTCTGTAACATTATTGGGTACAAATAGAATCAGGTGGTCCAGGCATCCAGGTTGAAACTACAGTTCAGCATGTTAAATGATAATATTATCTTCCATGCAGAAGGCATATGTGTCCGTAGCAACCCTAGGAAGGAAAGATCTATGTTCACTGAGAAGGATTTTTCTTGCTATAATTGAGAAAAGTCACTCATAGATAAAACATTTAGCTGTCTCTGTCCCACTCTGGGATCTGGAACTTCAATTCAATAGGACAAATCCAGGGAAGTAGGAGACACATAATTCAGTTCCTATTAAACATCATATTTATCATTCTCTGGCTTGCTTTTAGGTCCGAAGCAACCCACTCACAGAGCAACACTGGGCAGGACGTTTAAACTG
This sequence comes from Lynx canadensis, assembly GCF_007474595.2. Taxonomy (NCBI): domain Eukaryota; kingdom Metazoa; phylum Chordata; class Mammalia; order Carnivora; family Felidae; genus Lynx; species Lynx canadensis. Next base: position 233,782,022 of record NC_044303.2, on the reverse strand, counting down.
TCTAGTAGCAAACAGTCCTGATGATGAATGCAGCTTTACTGTGAGGGTGATGACAACAATATTCAATTGAATTAGAATCTCAGCCAGACCATTTCCATCAATAATTAATATGTTGTTGGGTCAATAACAAAGCTGGGTTGTAATCAATATTACATCATAAAGCAGTAATTGCTGAGCACCTCAATACAATTTGGAAGTTTCAAAGTGGATTGTAATACGTTATTTCCCAAGGCACTTAGGTCAGCGTTTTGCTGAGAGGGGAAGTTGTTTTTATAAATGCTTAGCGATTTGCCGAGGACACAGAGAAAAACATGACAAAATGGGGAATATGTTTCCTATTTCCTGGACCCCCAAACTTGTGTCTTAACAGGCCTTCCTGGTATTTGTGATACGTGCTGACATTTGAGAACCAATGATATAAGCACTAATGAAAACACCAGATGAGAAGGAAGCTGAGGTTATATCTCGCCAAGTTTGGCATCACCACTCAGAAAGACTGGGGTTTCCAGGTAATGAGCCTAAGAATCCAGGCCAGAGCTTACATTCTAGAAGGGAAGGCAGACAAAGACATAATTCCAGATTTTACAGGAAAAAAAACAATGAGGTGTCTTGGGCTCCATAAGATCATGGGGGAATTTAATTGTGGGTAATTCAAGGGGTTGACATTTGGTTAAGACAGGTGTTAGCCAGGGGAAGTGTAGAGGGGAAATGACACAGATAAAGGGCAGTTGTGTTGAAGGAAGGAAGCTCTGGGAAGAAATGCTGGGAGTTTTAAGAAACAGAATAAGAAAGGCAAATCGGGATTCATGAGCAAGACATGAGCAGTGAAAGATGGAATTGACCTGTGGATACCAGGTTAGCAGGGAAGGTTAGACTCCAAGATTTCTGTCACCAAGACTGTAAATAATAATAAAGATGGAGATTGTTTAGATGTTAGATATTTTTGTTTGTTTGTTTGCTTTTTGATGTGATTTTGGTTACTGCTTAGAATATATGCGGTGGAACAAAGATGGAGTGGAGAGAACAGTTAGGGGGCAATGACATTGATCCAGGTGATAGAGGTTCGAATCAACTGATGGTGGTTTGAGAGGGCTTAACACATCTAAAAAATACACAGGAAGTAAAATCAATAGGACTCCAAGATTAATGGGATTTGTAACATGAAGAAGATGAAGCTGTAAAGGGCAATTCTGAATTTTCTGGCATTAGACACCAGATGGATGGTGGTTCCATCAATCTTTGTAAACATGTGATTGTAGAGACTTACTTCAGTGAGGAACAAACACAGAACAGGTTTTGTTTAAATCACTACCACCAACTTTTCCCTTATGAAATCTGACTCTCATCTCACCTCTGCTCACCTCTCATTTTAGACATCAGAGAGAAGAAAGTTCTCAGTCAACAGGGTAACAGTGTCTTAATACTTACTCACATCAGCTTTATTCTACATCAAACCCAGTTATTAAATCTTATCTTTGTTTTGGTTGACTATTTCATTATATTTTAGGATCATTACCCTCTCTTACTGCCTTCTGCACAATGAGGCCTGGGATGGAATCCACTCATGTGTCTACCTGCATCTAGGTGGGACAGGAGGCTAGTGGGGGTCTCCCTCTATTGATGACTGATTCCAATTCCAGAGCGAGTGAGGCTTACTCAGCTTCTCACGTCTTCATGGCCACATGAGGCTGTACAATATGGACTTCTGACCTGGCTTCCCTCTTGGTATAAGTGGTCCTTTCATAGTCCCTGATGTTTACTTTCTGACTTCAAAATATGGTGGAAGCCCAGAGGAGAGCTGCAGCTTGCTGTCTCCCAGAGCCCATCAGCGGTACAAAAGCTTTACCCAAATATTGGTTATGAGCCCCCCAATTCACATGGAGTCAGTATTCTGAAGCGACCTGCCTTTCTTTCATGTAAAGTTTATATTCACATAAAGAAAGTGGGGGAGGGGGCTGGGTGGTTCAGTTGGTTGAGCGTCCAACTCTTGATTCTAGCTCAGGTCATGATGCCACGGTCATGGGATAGAGCTCTGCACTCAGTGTGGAGCCTGCTTAAGATTCTCTCTTTCTCTTCCTCTGCTCCCTCCGCTGCCTGAGCTTCCTCTCTCACTCTGGTCCTCAAATGAAAATAAAATGAAATAAAGTTTATATTCACACAAATAGAGATGTCTTCACAGAAGTGGGCTGTCAATTACAATACACCTATAATGAGAGAGAGATTTATTCTTGGGAACATTGTGAAGTCATCAGCCAGGGTGTTGCCTACAACCACACCATTCATGAGCATTGAGCATTCTGGAGTTTTAGACTACAAATGCCCTGTCCTCCTAGATAACTGATTCTTCAAACTTCCTTGCAGGGGCAAGAGATATGAGAATTAACCAGTTTCCTTAACCAAAGAAGACAGACATTTTAAATGAAATGTGGGCAGAGAGAATGCTTGAGACTTGCCAAAAATTTGTTTTGAAAGATAACAGAGGGAGACTATATCCTACAAAGTATCAAAACATAGTCTAAAATTATAGTAACTAAACTATGTTAATTCAGAAAAAAAGGAATAAAAGAGTGGAACAGAAGAGAAGTCAGCAGCAAAGCCATATAAAATATGTTTACAATTATATAAAAAAAACATCATTTCAAATCAGTAGTGAAATTATGAAAAACCTACCAATCTGATAAACAAAAAGGTACATATACCTGCTACATGGCAAGAAACACAATAAATGTATATGGATTAATAATACAAATAAATTAATAAATGCATTGGAAAATAATATAGAAGTTCACTTCCTAGTCAGAGTTAGAATTGTTTTATTAAGATCTAAACCCTAAAAATCCAAACAAATTCAAAGTGGATTTATATAGGTACATATTTAATAGAAGGAAATATAAAGGACTGCCGAATTTGGCTTAGGAAATTGATGCTTACCCAAACCCTATGGCTTAGAAACCATACACAAATTATGGATGGCCATGGCCTCCTATAAAATCCTCTGTGTGGCAAAATATACCACAAAACAATCAAAAAGAAAAGTGGTGAACTATAATATAGAAAAAGTTCTTATTAATAAATAAGAAAGGATAACAACAGAAAAATACACAGAGTGTACGCAATGGTTAATATGCAACATTAGGAAAATGTAAATTCAACAACGGCATGTGATTTTCCTTTCAGATTGGCAGAAATTGTTCATATCCAAGTGTGTTGTTGAGAATGTGGTGTACATGGCAATCTTGTGCTCCATTTGTGGAATTCTACGTTAGTACAGATTTAAAATTTTTTATTGCTTATTTTAGACAGAGTCAGAGGGAGAGAGAGAGAGACAGAGCTTGAGTGTGGAAGGGGCAGACAGAGAAGGAGACACAGAATCCAAAGCAGGTTCCACGCTCTGAGCTGTCAGCACAGAGCCCGACATAGGGCTCCAACTCACAGACCGTGAGATCATCACTTGAGCTGAAGTTGGACACTTAACCAACTAAGCCACCCAGGCACCCCAAAGTTAGTATAGATTTCTTTTTTTTTTTTTTTAATTTTTTTTTTCAACGTTAATTTATTTTTGGGACAGAGAGAGACAGAGCATGAACAGGGGAGGGGCAGAGAGAGAGGGAGACACAGAATCGGAAACAGGCTCCAGGCTCTGAGCCATCAGCCTATAGCCTGACGCGGGGCTCGAACTCACAGACCGCGAGATCGTGACCTGGCTGAAGTCGGACGCTTAACCGACTGCGCCACCCAGGCGCCCCAGTATAGATTTCTTTAACAAGGTACCCTGTCAGTATCTATTAAATATAAACACACACCCCTCTCAGGGACATGTTCACATGTGTGCAAAAAGGACATATGCAAGGATAGGCAAGGAAGCTTCACTTGTAACAGCAGAATAGTTGGAAACAACCTAACTGCTCATCAATGAGAGAATATTAAAATGAGTAGGGGCAGTGATTAGAAAGAAAAAGAATACATCCATATATTTTGATATTAAAATAGTCCCAAGAGATATTTTCAGTAATAAATGCATGGCAAGAAAAAAATGTACACTGTGATTCCATTAATGTTATGAACAAGCCAACTATATATTTGTATGTATGTATTCATCCATGTATAAGGTCTTCATAAATCCGTATCTAGAAAGCACTCATCAAGCTTAAAAGCATGGCTTGCTCAGGAGAAAATAATTGTGTAGGTATCAGGGAAAAGGGGAAATTTTGCATTGTAGTATATGCTTTCTATATTGTCATAACTTAAAAATAAATTTAGAGAATAGAGAAAAACTGCTCAGTGAAGAAAACCACCAACAAAATGAAAAGGCAAACTCCTGAATGGGAGAAAATGTTTGCAAATAATGTACCTTTGATAAAGGGGTTAATTTGCACAATGTATAGAGACTTCATACAACTCAATAGCCAAACAACAAAACTAAACAAAAACCAAACAATTCATTAAACATATAGGCCAAGAACACACTGTATACTCTGTGTGTTCGCTCACTTGACAATAATTTATATTTTAAAAAATAATCAGAGCATTATTAGCACCTTAAAAAAATCTAGGCAGATCATCTAAGGTCTGAACAGACATTTTTCTAAAGAAGACATACAGAGGGCCAACAGGCACATGAAAAGATGCTCAACATCACTAGTCATCAGGGACTTGCAAGTCAAAACAAATTGCAATGAGATCATCTCACACCTATTAGAACGGCTGGTATCAAAAAGATAAGAACTAGCCAAGTCTTGGTGAGCAGGTGGAGAAAAAAGAACCCTGGCACACTGCTGATGGGAATGTAAACTGGCACAGCCACCGTGAAAACCAGTATGGAAGTTCCTCAGTAAATTAAAAATAGAACTACCATGTGATTCAGCAATTCCACTCCTGGCTATATATCTAAAGAAAATGAGTCCATGAACTCAAAAAGATGTATTTACGCCAATGTTGTTCACTGCAACATTGTTTACAATAGCCACTCTATGAAAACAACCTAAGTGTTCATAGATGGACAAAGAAAATGTGATAAATGCCTCCTTCTCTCTCCTCCTCTTTCTAGAATATTATTCAGCCGTAAAACAATAATGACATCTTTTCTATTTGCAAGAACAAGGAAGGACCTCAAGGGCATTATGCTAAGTGAAAAAAAAAAAAAGAAAAAGAAAAAAAGAAAAGCTCATAGATATAGAGAACAGATTGGTAGATGCCACAGGTCGGGGGTTAGATGTGGGTGATATGGATAAAGGAAGTCAAAATGCACAAACTTCCAGTAATAAACAGGTCATGGGGATATAATGTACAAATCTGGAGAATTTGAGAGGATTTTTATAGTTCTGTAATAAGCATTCTTAAAGAAACCTGTATCACATCTAACCACTAACTGACGAGCGTGAGGAGGGCCAGTTTGGGAGGGTTGATTCATAGAGTCAGGAATTACATTGTGTTCAAATAGATGATTGAGTCTAGCAACTTTTACTTTGCATCTATGTAGTAGAGGAAAGCCATTATTTATTATTGGAAGCATCTGACTTTTTATCTGAAGCCTCTGAAGACACTGGTATTAAAGTGGCATCATCAATACTTGGGGATGATTTTCTACTTTTGGGGACAACACATTCACAACAGCGTCACCTTTTCTTCGCATAAAAGAAAACCTGAAATCCCAATCGAGTGAACTACTTTAGAGAGCGAATCATGTGACCTAAATACAAAGTCGTAACAGGAAGAAAGGTCTATAAAACCAGCCATCAACAGCTACACATTCGTGATTTTGGACACACCTTTCTTGTTTTGTTTTGTTTTTGTTTTTTGTTTATTTATTTTGAGAGAGAGAGAGAGAGCAATTGGGGGAAGGGCAGAAAGAGAGAGGGAGAGAGAGAATCCCAAGCAGGCTCCATGCTGTGAGCAAGGAGCCCCGCTCTAGGTTCCATTGCACAAACCATGAGATCATGACCTGAGCCGAAATCAAGAGTCAGATGCTTAACAGACTGAGCCACCCAGGCGCCCCTGGGCACACTCTTCTTGAAATAACTTACAGATACTGGAGTTGTAGATTTACGTCTTCTTGGTTTTAAATGGTCAGGAATATCACTCCAAGCTCCTGTGGTGGATGGAAAAACATTTCATGCAAGTTACATGGTCACTATCAGTTTTCTTAAGGTATGGAAATTCAAGGGGCACCTGGGTGGCTCAGTCGGTTAAGTGTCCAACTTTGGCTCAGGTCATGATGTCATGGTTTATGGGTTTGAGTCCCACACGGGGCTCTGTGCTGACAGCTCAGAGCCTGGAACCTGCTTCAGATTCTGTGTTTCCCTCTCTCTCTCTCTGCCCTTCCCCTGCTCACGCTCTGTCTGTTTCTCTCTCTCAAAAGTAAATAAACATTAAAAAAAATTTTTTTAAAGAGGTGGAAATTCAATACTGAATATCTACTTTAGCACGCACTTTTAACTTCTAAGCTTTTTCCTAACAGAGGAGTTTATTGCTAAATAGGAGTGTTATCAAGGAATAAAAGTAAATAAATCCTAAATCCACTGTAGCAAGGGAGCTAAGATTACTGTCTGCCACCTTTCGGGTGTATTTATTGGGTTAAATCAGTTTCTCAGAGCCTGGGCTCCTTGAGCACTGGAGAGAGACAGAAGCCAGGGGCTCATGAAGGAGAAGGTCAGCTCACGTAGCTGTCCCCTAAATCACCCACCCAGACCATCAACTGCACCTTCCACTGTCAGTACCAGGATGGGGCTACGGAATAGAAGTGTCTTATAATCACTGCAGAACGGTTTGAGGCTCTGGAGGGCAAAGATTGAAACTAGCCAACATACATTTATTTATTTATTTATTTATTTATTTATTTATTTATGTTAGCGTTTAGCTAGTTATGTTAGGTAGTTAGCGTTTCCTACTGTGGATAACAAATAGCAAAAACACATCCCCATTGACGTTCCCCATTCACAATGGAGCAGCGCTGTCACTGACAGCAAGAAGAGAATTTTGCTCCGCATAGGACAGCAGGGAATGACAGAAAGGGGAGACCTCCCCGCTTTGACCAGAATAGAAACAGAATCTTTCAATGCCCTTGAAAATAATTTTCCACATAACGACTTAGTCACACAGCTAGCGAATTAGTCTGGGGCACAGAGAAATTTTAGACCAAAAAAAAAAAGATGTCAGTGAAAAGTCATTTGTAGCAGGTTTTGCCTCAGTGTCATCAGGTCCATTTGTACTGTTGTGCCATCAAGTTGGATTTTATCCTCAAAGAGCCCGGAAAGTCCACTTAGGCACTGAATCGAATCCTATTCAACTGGGGCCTTGTGCCCGAGTAAATGTGTGTGAGGAAGCTGTGACTGAAGCCTGCCTCAGTGTCGTGCTCACATTTTCTAACCCCAGGCTATAACCGAAATCCCAAGTTTCCATTGGAGTCTTTGTCGCTTTCATCCTCAAGGTAGATATAGAAAGAGACGCTGGAATTCAAAGACTTCATTCAATTTTTTTTCTCCCTAAAGAGGGCGATAACTCCTTCTAATCTGAAAAGAACCCCACGTGAGGTCAAACGCAGAGCACGATTTAAATTTTTTTGAGGACTTAAACCTCATGAAAAGTCTATTTTGTTTTCATGTTTTAGCTTTGTGTGCATGGCATATTTATTTGCCAAAACCTCTTAAAAGTGAATAATAGTCCATTAGTTAATCCAAAAACATCTTCAAAACCAGCAATAGTTTATAACTCATGAACTTCCAGAATCTTTTGGACTCACTGAAAGTGGATCAGGATTAAAAAAAAAAAATTGTGACATTGTAGTACAGTTAGCCTTGTTGAAATTGGGGGAATTAAGGTAGAGATAATTCCCTACAAGAGAAAGAATGAAGAAACGTTCCTATATTGCTTAAGGTGTATTTGATGGGAATTAGACAAAAACTCAGTTTTCCATTCCAAGGTAATATCTACTAAGTATTGCATTTTCTATGTTCCAAAGTGGTTTGATATTATCTCATTTATTTTCAGAACAATCATATAAATTAGATGTGTTTTTCCCCTTTCTACAAATGGGAAAATTGAGCTTTAAGAGGATAAGTATCTTGCCTGAGTTAATACTTCTGGTAGATGACCTAAAACGCAGTGCTGTCCTTGGTTCTACCTTAGTTTTTTGTTTTTTGTTTGTTTGTTTGTTTGTTTCTTTTTCAATCAGTAACTCCAAAAAGTGGAATGGTCATAATAAGACAGGAAAAAAAGAGACAGAATTCCAGAGCTAAAAATTGAACATTCACATTAAGTGTTAGTAGAAAAAATAGCCATTAGACTTTTAGGGGTCCAATGTCACTAGCCAGGTCATTGGATAGCTAGATAAAATTGAATTTTTAGCCCCAGTGGTAACACCATACCATTTTGACCTGAACAATGAAACCATTCAAGAAAATTAAGCCTCCTTAGTCTAATTCCAAGTCAATAGACACATCTTTTATTCTATTTATTTATTTATTTATTTATTTATTGATGAAGTTTATTGTCAAATTGGTTTCCATACAACACCCAGTGCTCATCCCAAAAGGTGCCCTCCTCAATACCCATCACCCACCCTCCCCTCCCTCCCACCCCCCATCAGCCCTCAGTTTGTTCTCAGTTTTTAAGAGTCTCTTATGCTTTGGTTCTCTTCTACTCTAACCTCTTTTTTTTTTTTTTCTTCCCTTCCCCCATGGGTTTCTGTTAGTTTCTCAGGATCCACATAAGTGTGAAACCATATGGTATCTGTCTTTCTCTGTATGGCTTATTTCACTTAGCATCACACTCTCCAGTTCCATCCATGTTGCTACAAAGGGCCATATTTCATTCTTTCTCATTGCCACGTAGTACTCCATTGTGTATATAAACCACAATTTCTTTATCCATTCATCAGTTGATGGACATTTAGGCTCTTTCCATAATTTGGCTATTGTTGAGAGTAGACACATCTCTTACTCTCAAATACGCCTGCCCACATAAGAGATTTTTAAAAAAATCTAATGAACTTTAAATATTTGACCTCTGTATTGTATCAATGAGCAGGATTTTATTTTCCATGCCGTCTAATGAGAGAAAGAGAGAAAATGCTGAGAGATTAGGAAAGCATAACAACCCAGTCTGCACAAGGGTTATGATACTGTAAAGGCACGGACAGGCATTCTGCTGTCCACTGAGGATGTGTCTGTCTAGTGCACGTGACTTAGTCCCTCACAGCCTGATGTCCTGGGACAGCAGGGAGAGATGGCTCACCAAGTAGAAGATTCACCCAACTAGCTCTCCTGCAAATGACACATCTGGACACTAAATGCTCCTAGGATTACTATATACTGTAGGCACAATAGGACTTAACATCTACAGTGCTAGAACATATCCCCTATTATTGCGTCTATCAAGGTTGAGGGGCAGGTAGAACCTCCATCATCCCCGCTTACAGACAAGGAAGCTGAGGTTCATAGAGGTAAAGGTACTTGCTTACGGCACTCTATCCTGTCCCAGACTCAGAAACACCATCTGGAGCAGAGGTCTCTGTGTTTGGGCAGACCTTTTTTAACCATTCCATGTGACTCTCCAAGAGTTGCCTTTTTAGGGTCCTTCGTGTCTCCTTATGTTTTCATGTTGGCGTGAAGATTGTTGGGATCGCTAGTAAAGCCAGGGTGGGCCTGTGTTTTGTGATCCCAACTGATGAGTAATTTGGTTTCATGGAAGACAGAGACTAAATCTTACTCTTCTTTAATCGTTTCGGGCTCTTAATGGCGTAGAGTCTGCCTTGCACAGAGTAGGCCCTTTGTACTTACTGAATGATAATTAATATCATCTCTATAATGAATATCATGATGATATTGTCTTATTCATTGAATATTTATGTAAAGGCTTTGGGAAAGTGTCACTACTTTGAGCCTTGATTTCCTCATATTTAAAATGGGGCCAGCATGACCCCCTTGTAGCATCTCTGAGACCTACAGATGGTATGGGTGAAACACCAGTGTCCCTTACAGCACGTGGGAAGTAATTCATAAAAAGAGGCAGACGTTATCACAGCACCCTGGTGATTATTTTATAATCACCATTGTATCTCCTATCAATATGTCTTCCGTTCCCTATGGAACTTCACACACAGATAGAAACATAATCGATATTTAATAATGGAGCTTAATAAATGCATGTTAGTTGATTAATTAATTGTCAAAGAACGGAGGCAGAAAAGAAAAATCACCAGCAGAGCTTCGGGCAGAAGCGGCCCTCTCTAATCCATCTCCTACCCTTCTGTCCATCCCAAGTTGACAGTCGTACCTCCTTAGTGCATGACTGATTATGGACTTCCCAGCCCAAGGGCTGTCCAAAAGCAATCACAGAACCTTGTACCCCAGAGAGCGCCTCAGCTCTCAGATCTCAAAGGCATGAGAAAACCCTGAAGATACATTTCAATTATCATGCAAAAAAATATGAGACCACATTAAAACTATGACTACACTCAACCTCCTGGGGCATCTACAGGCTCAGGATTCGTGTTTCATCAGACACCCAGGAAGAGGGAGGAGAGTTCGTGCACACTGGGGGTACAGAAGGACATCTTCCGAGAAGTCACCTGCTCTTGTGCCACGGTTTTGGGGGCAGGTCCAGAGGTGAGTATTCTAGGGTAGATGGAACACTCTACCCTATGTGGATATGTCCATTTTTGTTTCATACGGTTTTCATTTAAAAGGCACGGAATGCAGGTGGAGAACTTCCCAAGTTCCTGTTAAAGAATGATACAAGAAGTTAACTATGTGATTTAATAAAATAAGAAAATCATCTTCTCTGGCTGTCACTCTTTAAAATATTCCCCAACCTGCTTCACTTCCTTGACCTCTAAATAGTTTTTCTCATTGAAATCTATATTGCATTATTAAGGTTAGATGTCTTGTTTGATAAGGTTTTCGTTTTACCTTTAAGATCCTACAAAGGTGAGGTATTATAGAAATTATTTCCTGATTTTCTGGCTTTGATAGTTTCTTCATCTTGCCATAAGAAAGAAATATTAATTTTTTTATTGTAAATAGACAAATATAAACACCCAAGTTTATTTAGAGAGGGGTTATGTCCCGAATATGTTCGGGACAAACATCAAGCACATTTGAACTTTTAACTTCGTGTCTAGAGAACATATGCAAAGTCTGAAACTCAGCAAGCACCTTCCTGATATTCCAAACAGCTTCAAGACTTCAAGACTATCCCTCCTGGCTGGGGACTCTCAGTCATGTTTCTCTTTATGGGACAAGGGGCATAACCTTTTATTAGTATGAACATTGACAAAAGCGCTGGGAGGTGACAGAGTCAGCAGTCAGCCCAGAGGGCACAGAGAAAAGCAGACAGCCGGCCCCTTGAGCTCACCCAGACTTCAGAGTTTGCTTACCCTGAGCACGTGCCTGGGAGATGGCCTCAGAGGGATGCAGGGGAGGTGAAATTTCACGGCCTAGGAAGTGTCTACACGGTAAGAGGCTAAGCTAAATCCAGCCAGCAAATCTGCACTGGCAGAATGTACTGGGAAATCCAAACCAAAAGAAAGTGGAGGTGGAGACGGATGGGGCTGAGCCCCAAACTTCTGATCAAAAAGGCTGGAAGTTAGTGAGTCAGGAATCAGCGTTGGAGGATCGTAGAGGCCAAGACTCCATGCCTTGGAAGCTGCCACATAGGTGAATCTCAGATACGGATCCAGCCTCCAGATCCCTTAGCCAAACAAGGCACGGGAAGGAGACTGGCTGCAATCACCACAGCTCATGGGTCAGGTGGCTCTTGTGTGTGTGTGGGGGGGGGGGGGGGGGGGGGTGCTGGGTGTCTCCTGTTCTTAAAGGGGCAGCACCTTCTGGGCAGGAAAACACCCCTACTGATGCCTCTGTGAGTGTTGGCTTGCCCTTAATTCCCAAAGCAGATGCACTTGCTTTCTTCTCTCCAGGTGGCTGCCTCCAAGCAAACTGCTCTGTTGGGGCCCAGTTTCCATCACCAACACCACATGGAAAGATCAGCACCATAACAAAGGCACATCACGTCAACTGGAAAACCCAAGAAGGCCATGCTGATGCCCAGCGTCAAGTCAGGCAGAACTCCCCGAAGGCACAGGATGTGGTAGGTCTCTATGGAAAACAGCAGCTCCACTAGCTTACCTCAACGTGACCAGGCCCAGAGGAAGTATCTCAGCCTGATACCTTCTCAAGGTGTGGAGAGACATCAGAGTGACAATCGAGTCGCTTACAATGGGGTTAATGGTGGGGCTGTTCTCAGCACCATGGATTTTCTTAGAAGACGCCCTTCCGCTATATGTAAATGACCACAACGTGACCTAGAAGGTTGCTCAGGGAGCGTAACCAGTTAGAAAGGAGGACTCTGACAGTTTCATAAGGGATACTTCCATGAATCCTTAAAAGCAGTAGAGACGGTCATCTGTCCAGATAGCCAGTAACAGCCCAATGCCCTAGAACCGAAGCACCCTTTCCCTGGACAAAACTGGGCACACTCACAGATTCTTCAGCGCTGTCTGTCTCATGCCCCAGAATCTATTATATTTTCCCCATTCTGACTTTCTGACAACAGAACAATCGCTCCAATGTATCGTGCTGTGAAGAATGTTACAGTCTTGTTTTGTTGTTCTAACCATCGTGTCCTTCTCGCGACAGATTTCCCAGCCCTGTTGGTAGCACGGTGAAAAACACCTTCTCGGGAAAGTGCCTTCTACTGCCATTGACCGCCTCACTGAGAGCACATTTCTACCTGTTCCCGCTTCAGAGGTGAGCCCGACACCTCACACAGAAATCTGCAAGCTCCCTGAGCGTCGATGGAAGCCCCGTCCACGTGAATTTCTTCGCGAAAAGACTTCTGCAGCTAAAATGGTGTCACGGTGAATAGACAAGGAAGTCGTCACGGCGCCATTGTGGCTAACGTTGACTTTCACTTCAAGAAGGTTATGCTGTCACTCACCTTTCTTAGGGTCGTTAATATTGCCCCCCTCTTGCTTTCTGCCCATTTGCGATGCTATCACCTGGTTTTCATTTAAATGAGGCAGGGATTGGGGCACCTGGGTGGCTCAGTAGGTTAAACTTTCGACTTCGGCTCAGGTTCGTGATCTCATGGTTTGCGAGTTGGAGCCCCGCGTCGGGCTCTATGCTGACAGCTCGGAGCCTGGAGCCTGCTTTGGATTCTGTGTCTCCCTCTCGCTCTGCCCCTCCCCCACTCATGCTCTGTTTCTTTCTGTCTTAAAAAAATAAATAAACGTTAAAAAAAAATTAACTGAGGCAGGGATTAATTCTGAAATACCGGAGCAAACAGAACGCACTGTCTACCATCACAAAGAGATTGACCGGGGCCTTGCTGGTGAGGGCACATGGGGCCCACAGTGAACCCATCAATCACCAATCTATTTAGTTGGTGCTGGGGTACCTCCGTAAGAAGTTCTGAAAGCAGGAATGTCCCAGAGACACCATGACAGAGATGCACTTACTTCTCAGAACTGATTCTTCTAGAAAGAATCGCTATCTTCCTCTTTACTCTAAACAGGAATTAGCCTTAACATCAGCCCAAGGAGGATTTCTGGGACATGCATATTTCCTACACCCTTGGTCTTGGAAACAACAACAACAACCAAACAACCAACTAAGCACTTGGAGGTCAAAATGAACTTGTTCTAAAAGACGAAAATAGTGCTCTGCATAATCCCCACTACAAATAACGGCTACGTGGGAGGTGTCATTCAGTCTGAGAGTCAAAGGAGACTGTTCACAGAATTCCAAAATTGGGCCAATTACCCCATTCGGTTCCAGGAGCATTGGACTGGGTGTCCCACTGCGGGTCTGCACCAGAAGACTTACAGCATAGAAGAGCTGAGGTGACCTCGTGCTCTCCCTGGACAAACCCACTCCCCAGGCCGAAAAGGACAGACCCAAGCCCGGTATGCCTAGCGTGTCCCAAACTGACCAGTCAGAAGAGCTGCTCACCTCTAGCAAAGTCGGGTCATGGGGACACTCCCTGGGCTCCATTCACGGGAGGTGAACACCAGGAGGCGGGAGCATTCCGTCCCTGACAATCTAGATATACAGACATACAATTCAACCAATGTTCCTTTAGACACCTGAGCTTTAACATGTTGGCAAACAGCGAGATTCCAACTGTATTAGGAAAATAAAGGGAGGTGTTGTCGTATCTCATGCCATATGACATGACGGAGGCTGGAACAATGAGGAAGTGATATGAAAACCTTCCTTTCGATAAATTATGGCTTGAGAGTAGTCCAAAGAAGGGATGGCATTTCCCAATTAAAATCTGAAACGTATATTCTGGGGCCAGGAACAGAGTGGCGGTGTTGTCTGTAAAAAGCAGAGTATAAACAGACTGCCAAATATATCTGAAGGAAAGCACCAACCTCCCCTCATTCGGGGGAGAATCCGGGCAAGCATTATAGGAGAGAAACACCATCTTGAAAACAGCTAGAGTGGACCCGTCTTTGAGGGACCGAGGGAGCAGGCTGGCCCTGTACGACAGCTGATGGCCCCAAAGGGTCTCAGGTTGCCTTGCCAGAAACAGCTGGCTTTCCCCACACCCCAGTCATCTCCCTTGCACACTGGCAGACATGGGGGACCTCAGCTTTTCTAGGGGAAGACCCACCCTCATCCATCCTTCCTATCATCCTTGACCCCACGTGACACTCTGGAACTTCTGTACGGGAGGAGCTTAGAGGTAACAGTCTGGATACAAAGGGGTGGTTTAGGGTTCTCATCTTGAAATATTTTTGTTGCCCCTCCCCCTACATGGTCAGTTTATTTGGCTTGGTATTTTTTAAATTAAAAAAAAAAATTATACATGGTGGGGTGCCTGGGTGGCTCGGTCGGTTAAGCATCCGACTTTGGCTCAGGTCATGATCTCACGGTCGGTGGGTTCGAGTCCCAAGTCGGGCTCTGTGCTGACAGCTCGGAGCCTGGAGCCTGCTTCGGATTCTACGTCTCCCTCTCTCTCTGTCGCTCCCCTGCTCACACTCTGTCTCTCTCTCTCTCAAAAATAAATAAACATTTAAAAAATTAAAAAAATGTTATAAAAAATTTATTTATTTTGAGAGAGACAGAGAGAGACTCCCAATCAGGCCCATTGCTGTCAGCACAGAGCTTGATGCATGAACCATGAGATCATGACCTGAGCCAAAAAATCAAGAGTTGGACACTTAACCGACTGAGCCACCCAGGTGCCCCTGGCTTGGCATATTTTGATCAGGAAGCACTTTCTTGATTCCCTCCAGCTGAACACCACAAGAAATAGGCTGCTAATCCGAGTTAAATGTATTGGTTTGTTGTGATAAGGAAGATCGCAGCCCTCGAAGGACCTTGGAGCTTCTCAGTAAGAGGAGCTTGTGAAAGGCTCTGGCTTTGCATATGTGACTTGGGAAATGTAATTAAGGAACTGTATGTAATTTTGCTCTGATGAGTGAAGTCAGAAGGCAGAAGTGATTCCATGATTGGGTTTCTCAATGTGTCTTACCTAGGAGGTGAGGTGGGAGAGGGTAATGTCTGGTCATTTGCTGTGGTTTGGGCAGCATTCTTATTTTCTCGTGTGTGTGTGTGTGTGTGTGTGTGTGTGTTGAGACATGACTGCCGAAGCGTCTTGTATTCTTTTCGCTCCACCATGGTCACGCACCTTGTCTGGTGCCAGTGTTTTGTGAGATTGTTTATGTTCAGTAGGAGAGCCTCCTGTGTTCACTGATAAAAACACGCCAGCTTCAAGATGCTTTCTAATTGCTCAAGTTTATAGTGATTATGGAAGGACCAAAGTCTCTGCAAACTACCCATGAGAACTCTACTTTTTGGCTTCTGAAGAACATTATTATACCATATGACATGACATTCTTCATCTCAAATAACAACAGAAAAAGAAGAAGGAGAAGAAGAAGAAGAAGAAGAAGAAGAAGAAGAAGAAGAAGAAGAAAGAAAGAAAGAAAGAAAGAAAGAAAGAAAGAAAGAAAGAAGGAGAAGGAGGAGGAGGAGGAAGAGGAGGAGGAGAGGAAGTAAAGAAGATGAGAATGGCCATTAAATCACACACTGGGAGGTGCCAGTGAACCCATCTCCATACACACTTTTCTGGGCTGTTCCAGAGTATCCCTTTTGCTGCCCAACCATTGGCAAAGTCCCTTACAGGCAAATAGCCAATAGTCCCAGGTTCTAAGATCACAGACACTGGGAGTCAAGATGTTAGGCTCCTGAAGGCAGGGGGGCATTAGAGAGAAAGTGGTCTTTAAGGAAGTTTTCCTCAGCATCCTTTCTCACAAAGGAAGGGCTTCTCATCAATTTCAAGTACCCAAGAACCGGCTCTAGAGACGGCACCTGGAGAACCATTGCCCCCCCTGCCTGCAAAGTTCGTATTTACGTTAGAATTAGGCTCCTCTCCGCCTATGCTTGCAGATTGATAGCTTCATTCTGTGAGAGGGAAAACGTCTGCCAGCACAAGTAAATAAAATGGTGAAGGTTTCAAGAAGCAGCATGACTCACAGCAGGCTGCAGGAAGTTTACAAATCATTAGATTTGTTTACTGTATAAAAATACGCAATTAATTCACAGTAATTGATCTGAAAAGGAACATTAGTGAGAATTTATTTGTGATGTTCAGCTTGAAATCATTACCCAAAAGAGAAAAATGATATTTGAAATGCTCAAGAACCACCGACTAGGCACACCTATAATTTTCTATCTTGAAAGCCCAATCATGCGCTCCCATATGTCTTACTCTGTTTGTTTTTCTGTCTCCCCAGCCCCAGCGCTCCCCAGATATTCTGGATTGGGGGGAGTTGTCTGTATGTGCCTTTTGCACCACCATTAGGTGCCCCTAAAGTATCCGCTTGTCTCTTGAGTGAAACGTCGGAGGAATCTGACCCCAACGTCTCTCAGCTTTCCGGCTGCACCTGTTGCGTATTCCTGACAACTCGGCCCCTCCATGCATTGCCCTCCACTCAATACAAGCTCAACTGCTGGGGATCGATCACCCGTCTAACCTTTGTTGCTTTCGCATTTCTCTTTCCCAGGGTGGCCGGGGGTTCCAGCCTATTCGCGATGGTCAGGTGGGTGAGTTCTACTCTCCTTTCCCACCTCTCCAGTGGATGTATCCCATCCTCCTAGCACCCATAATGTCCACCATTTCCTTACAAGGCGATGCTCTTGGTGCCTCTTTGCTTTGTACATACCGTTTCAGCGGTCTGGGGGACTCTTAGCCATTTCTTCTCACAACACCCTAATAACTCCCAAAGACCCAGGTTGATTCCACCCGCTCTGTGAAGTCTTCCTGAAGGCTCTTAGGCTCCTCATCTTCTATCTCCTGGAGCCACTAAGGGTTTCTATGAGAGCACCGGCCACATTTACTGTGATTACTTACTCACACACTTGTCTCTGCCAAACTGGTTACAAACTCTCCAGGGTCTGTTGGAAGACACACAGGGTTCAATATTTCACCTGACCTATGTTCTGCCCATGATCGTCTACACCAGATATTTTGTGGATGTTTTCCTTCTACCTCGTCTCGTTCATAATTTGTTACTGTTATTGTTAAGCGCCCCCTCGCAGACGATCCAAAATTTCAACGGTTTTCCTTTATTCTCTTTCATTTTATTTTCATGATGTTTTGTCATTTTTTCTCAGATTTCCAAGAAGCCTTTTTTTTTTTTCCTCTCACGAAGTAATATATTTTAGAAGTGAATTGGAAAACAAGAGACCTACAAATCCAAAGCAGAGCCAGCAAAGCAGGTATAAAAAGATACTCAATTGAAAGGGGAGAAGGGGTTTATTTATATTCTAGTGCGTTAGCTCATATAATTTATTTCTTACCAACAGTAATTTTGGATGAGACAGAAGCCCCATGCGAGCTGAACAAGTCACAAAAAGTTCCACTGAACTTTTGGAATCTGTCTTCAGTATCCCCATCCTTTCTTTCTTCAGTCCTCACTTTTACAAAAGAGGGGGTTATACCATATATCAGATCCCAAGATTTTGTGAAAGATCAGAGACTGGTTACAAAGATTAGAAAACAGAGAGGAGCGCCTGGGTGGCTCAGTTGGTTAAGCATCTGACTCCGGCTCAAGTCATGATCTCACGGTTCGTGGGTTTAAGCCCACATTGGGCTCTGTGCTGACAGTGCGGAGCTGGAAGCCTGATTCAGATTCCGCGTCTCCCTCTCTCTCTGCCCCTCCATTGCCCCCCCCCTCAAAAATCAATAAATATTTTAAAGTCGTTTTTAAAAAAAGAAAACAGAGAAACAAAAATCTTTCCTTGACCTAACGTGGTCGCCATTTCCAAACACCTAGAAGAGGGTTTCTTGACTTTGGCACTATTGACAGTTGGGCTGGATAATTCTCTGTTGTGTGGTTGTCCCATGTGTTAGAGGATATTTAGCGGTGTCACGGGCCACTACCCTCTAGATGCCAGTAGCACCCAAGTTGCGACAATCATGTGTCCCCTGGTGCGCAAAAGCACCCTTGTTTGAGAACTGCTACTCTAGAACGCAATTCCCAAACTCTGTGCCGTGGTTCCTTGGACTCTGTAGCAACTCTTGGGCTCCCAAGGCATATCTTTTTTTTTTTTTTTTAACGTTTATTTATTTTTGAGATAGAGAGAGACAGAGCATGAATGGGGGAGGGTCAGAGAGAGGGAGACACAGAATCCGAAACAAGCTTCAGGCTCTGAGCTGTCAGCACAGAGCCCAACGCGGGGCTCAAACTCACGGACCGCAAGATCACAACCTGAGCTGAAGTCGGACGCTTAATCGACTGAGCCACCCAGGCACCCCTGAAGGCATTAATTATCTAGTGAAACACAGCGACATTTGTCTGACGCCATGGGACCTGCTAGTCTGTGGGAGTTCGCAATTTTAACATTAAATTGTTATATTACTTTTGATGTCATCCCACATTTGTGAGTCTGGATTTGGGGAATAGCTATAATGAAAAGCAAGCACTAAGTAAAAATCAATGTGGAACAGGAAATTAGAACGGCAGTATCCAATATAATTCCAAGGATTAAGAATTTGTTCAATGCCCAATAGGTGCTAACTAATCAGGACTTAAAAGCTTACAAAGTTGTTTAGATTTAACTACACAATTAGCTGAATAGTAGGCATTTCTTTTGGCCTAGCCATCCCAATGAACAAGTAGCTGAGATGCTACACGTACTATGAACCAAATGAGTTCGGAACCTCTGCCCCAGTGCAGAAAGTTTTGGTTCTTCCTACTATAGAGTAAGTAATCACCGTATGTACATATTTTCTTTCAAATTATAATTGGTATAAAACCCTGAACACAATTGTTCTTATGAGAAATATTTGAGGGAGCTTGGATGGAAGCAGGTACCATGATTCTCTTTACCAATTCGTATGAAGACGAGTTGACAAATCTTGGAATTATGATTGAGACTGAGGACCTTTTGATGGTGTTTACAAAACGACTGTAATGGACAATCTCTTTCATTTTCACTAAATAATGCACACGATATTATAGAGATGGTTGGCCCATAATCTCTCCTATGCCCCAATTTTTGGCTTGAGATTCATTTTTTTTTTTGGTAGGATCCACACCCAATGTGGGGCTTGAAGTCATGACTTTGAGATCAAGAGTTGCATGTTGTATCAGTGAGCCAGCCGGGTGTCCTTGGTTTGGGATCCAGTGAGGTATTTTTATAGTATATGGAAGCAATCTTCTTTTGAAAGGGAAATAATTGAGGCAAGAATTAGCAAAGTATTGTTGGCTTCGGGGAAAAGGTGATAGAAAGAAGGTATTTGAGAGGGATGAGAAAAGAGAGAAGACCAACAACTGAGAGGGGAAAAGTAATATTATAGATGCACGGTAAGTTAAAAAAAAAAAGAAGGCATTTAGTTGCAGTTAGAAAAGACAGTGATGGCTCAACACAACAAGTTGTGGATTGCAAGAGAAAAGGATAGGAGAGGTATGTTAGCAAAATATTCACATGCATCAAAGAAGAAAGAATCAAAGAGAAGCTGAGTATAGTTGGAGAATAAGTTTCCGTATCCTTGCTGAGCTGAATTTGATGCATTGGTACCCTATCCGTAAGAAAACTGGTGTGGAGTAGGACAAGTAAATGCATGAAACCCAACTAACCATCTACGAGAGATCATATTTCCAAAGATGGCAGAAACACATCTCCATCCCCACCTGGTCTTGTATAATGTTATCTTCATGTAGAGATGAAGGCAAGTTCCCCTGCCTTGGAATCTAGTTAATCTGTGGTTAATTTGAACACTACAAGGTGATGTAAATAATATTCTGGAACTTCTGAGCTCAGAAATTAAATATTCCTGGAAGCCTCTGCTTTTGTACTAGAAAGGAAGCCGAACTATGTAAGAATTTGACTAATCCAAGATGGCCATACTGTGAGAAGACCAACACGGTCACATGAAGACACCATGCAGGGCAATACAGAGGGTGGAACCCACAATCCCAGCCGAGTATGCAGCCAACAGCCAGGAAAAAGCCGTAGAAGGGAGGCCATTTGGAAGTGGAACTTCCAGCCCTACTTTGGACACCCACCTGATGCCATGTGGAGTGGAGTGGAGTTGTCCCTGATGACGTCCCTGGCCAAACTGCAAAATGTTGAGCACATCGATGTTTCCAGCCACTAAGTGTCACAATGGGCAACTTGAGGTTTTCTAGCCTCAGCAGACTATGTGTACAGAGATGTCTATTCAGAGTAATTGGCCCAATTCGCTGGTCTCTTGCCTCTTTCCCTTGATTTACTTAAGGGAGCCCCAGTAGACTTTCTCTGTATCTGTCAGAGACCAGGCAAGAAAAGAACAGGCGCTCCAGAGGTCTTTAAACACGGACAATTCAATACAGGGACTTATACATAGCATGGGAGAATGAGAAGTCAAATGAAAGGCAATCACGGTGATGGTGAACACTTGTATGCTCTTCCCATTCCTGGGGCTGATGGAGTAATGGGAACAAGGAGCATTTCCAGAGCCCAGCAGCTAGAACCTTCTATCTTATAGAGACTACCTCGTGGAAGTTGGGACCATGGAGGGTGAGGCCGACCCGCAGACACTGGAGCCACAGGAAGGAGCATTCTTACATCCTTCCCCTTCTTTCTGTAAGTACCCCTCATTTTCACTGCACTGACTCATGACTGCGGTGATTGCTGAGTTGAACCACAGATCGGAACGGCACACATCAAGTTGCCATCATGCAGAATTACCCATCCCTGAGACAAGAGAAGTTCTTTTATTTATTTTGAGAGAGAGAGAGAGAGAGAGAGAGAGAGCACATGGGTGCGTGCACCTCAGTAGGAGAGGGGAAGAAAGGAAGGGAAAGAGAGATTACCAAGCAGGCTCCGTGCACCGTTAGCGAGGAGGCTGGCTTGGGGCCCGATCTCACAAGCCCTGAGATCATGACCTGAGCTGAAATCAAGAGTCAGATGCTTAACTGGCTGAGCCACCCAGGTGCCCCTGAGACAAGTGAAGTTCTGATACAGGTTCCTTAGCACATGTTAGACCTTCTCACCCCTGAAGCTCAGTCCACGTACGGATTCACTTGTGTTGGACTTAACTGCTGGGCAACCTGCCCAGGCACGTCTGAAATGCATCTTAAACGTGTTGACCTCGGCAAGCCAGAGAGACATGTTGGGGTTGGGATTGGAGGTGCTGTCACAAGTGGGAGCCCCAGGCTGTACCATCACAGCTGAGGACATCTGAGGGATAAGGATTCTTAAAGCAGGTTATTTATTCTTAATTATCTCAGCTTTTCCTCACTAGCTCTTTCTTCTGAGATCTTCCCATAAACCTCCCATCTCTTCTTGGATTGCCCTCTTTAAAATGCTCCCTTTTGAGACGCCTTGGTGGCTCAGCCAGTTAAGCACCCCACTCTTCATTTCGGCTCAGGTCACGATCTCATGGTTCGTGAATTCAAGCCCACATCGGGCTCTGCACTGTCGGGGTGGAGCCTGCTTGAGATTCTCTTTCCCTCTCTTTCTGCCTCTCTTCCACTCACTCTCCCCCCCCCAAAAAAAAAAAAACAAAAAACAAAACAAAACAAAAAAAACACTGTAAAAATATGTTCTTTTTCAATCGATTGGACTCCAAGAGGTAGATGTTTTCTTGACTTTGATTCCTAGGCTGTCTACCTTAAGCACACCCCCAGAAAAGATGGTACAGCAGCCTTACTTAATAAGCAACATCACAACACCTTGTGAGGAGTTAGCCTTTTCATTTTTCCAAACTGGATGGGCAGTGGCAGGTGGGACCAGGAACCAGAGATTTAAAATCTTAGCCAAGGACCCAGAATGAATGAGGAACAAGCTGGAAGCAACCTTGTAAACGCTTCACTCCCTGATTGCGGTCATTAAACTGTGCCTCACAGTTGGGTTATTGATATCTTTATGTGCCATTCCTCATATGTAGTAATCACTTTACACAAAAATACAGGTCAGTCGATAAGAAGCGCCTTTTCAAACAATTAAATGCGCTAGTCTGATGTCTTTCGGGATAGCAGGATCTATCTGAACACATGAGCAATTTCATTATTGGAACACAGTGGCAAAAGGAAATAAAAAGGTCGTGAGCCAAAAGAATGAGAATACAAATGGCAAACAATGAAAACAGTTGTCTTGCTAAGACCTGCTTGATGCATTTAAAGCAACTTCTGCATGCTCTGAGTTTTACATTTTGGGGAGGAACCGATTTTAAGAGCCAACCTTCTTTGGATCAAAAAGCGTTGTAGAAAATCTTGGGAGAAAAACTATTCTCATTTAAAAAAAAATAAAGCCACTGTCACATTTATCTCAAAATGAAAATTCGCACCCATCACTGACCATTCTATGGAGATCAGGACAGTCAAGAGGAGGAAAGGGCATGGGGAACCCAGGCTAGAGAGAACACTCCCATCAGAAGTAGGAGGAGATGCCTCTGGCCCATGGGGACTGAGCCCATGACTGTCACCCAAGAACCCACTGATCGTGTCAGATCCCATTTCCCGCCGAATGAAACGCACACGCCATTTCCTCACCCCGATTCTGTCACTTCCCTTCCCGCTTCAGACTCCTTTATTTCTGAACACCCAGGGACCGTCCTCATCATGAACGGGGCTGTGTCACGATTAAGTGCAGCTACAAAGGCCTGTTTGGAACCCAAACCAGATGGTCACAACAAAGAATGACAAAAGGGAGGTTTGACGTCTCCCCCCCGCACCCCGTTGTCCTGGAGAAGAATGAGGGTCTGCTCACTGATGACACCCCGTGGGGCACCTCCTAGCCACGGCTGCCCCTTCTCCCATCGCCTGACTTCTCTTTGTCCTCTCAAGTACAGACGACATGATTGCAAATCCCAGGAGTGCAGGCAGAAAGCTCGGCAGCGCAGTCTGGGAATGGCGGGTTTTCTTCGACTCCGTAAGATGAGTATTTCCTTCCACGTGTGATAATATTTCCACAAATTCGATGGCACACTGCAGCCATCAACCTTGGTTAGTCTTCGTTGTTCATACGTCAGAAGGCTTCTCTTCATTCTCAAAACAAGCGTCTCCTATCTTTTGTCTTTGTCCTTAAAACCTGAAATCATGCAAATTCTCAAAACAGCAAATCCAAAAATACAGAAGGGGGGAAAAAAACCCACAGATTTTTCTATCCTGAATGTACATTTTCCACAAACACAGACTGTTGGCCAAATCTTTGAAGCCAGTCACGGACATCGTGGTCTAACCAGTTGTTCCAGAGAGAACTGAAGGCCCGTCTCCGCTCGCCTGGCGGGGGACTCTCAGTGGGGTCTGCAGCATTGAGTTAGCTGGCACCAACCA